>NW_024582640.1:723252-746804 GCF_018398535.1 Haplochromis burtoni | reverse complement strand
AACGTCGCTCCGTGGTCCCGCCGTGCCTTATTCATGCCACACCGGATTAGCAGTTTGAGGTACAGTAGGACATCTGTTGGATGGGACCAAAAGGACCAGCCTACACACCCCACATATATCAGTGAGCTTTGACCACCTGTGCATCGTGACAAGAGCTGCAGTTTTGCAGATGCTCTGACCCAGTTGTCTTGCTATCACAATTTGGCCCACAACTCAGACTCACTCAAATACTTACACTCGCCTATTTTTCTAACACATCAACTTTGAGAACAAAGTGTTTACTTGCTCCCAAATATCGTGACACTCATACGTATCACTTCACCTGTTAGTACTTATAATATTATGCATGATCAGTGTATATTATTAATACAAATAGCAGACACTTCCATTTTCAATATGATGAATTATAAACAAATTATTATGTATGTTTTTTTTAGATGCAGATGTTTTATGCAGTCTCAAAGTTGATTTGAACCAGAGTTTTAAGTGAAAAATTTCATTTGAAAAGTGACGTTTTTATATGATACTGGGACAATCAGTGTGGAGCTTGAATGTTCTTCTTGTATTCATGTACTGTGTAGGGTAATAGATTAACTCTAGTTTATTTCTTTAATTTGGCACCAGAACAACTACATTTCTTTATTATCTAGAGTTAAGCTGAATTCTCTGACACACATAATACTGTCACTAACAGTCACATGGGTCTGTGTTATCACTGGATTGAACATGCACACTAGTGATGGGATTTCCGGCTCTTTTTAGAGAACCGGCTCTTTCGGCTCCGAACCGGCTCTTCAGGTTGTTTTGTTGCTTTAATTAATTTATTATTAACAATAATATATAATTATGCACAAAATGCATTACTAATGTAAAAAAAAAAGTGGTTTTATTTATATATGTTTATATATAAATATATACGGTGGCCCCCAGAGACAAAACACGTACAAACTCCAAAACACATTATAGCGTTAACTGAACTTCCAAAACAGAGCTACCTAGATCACTTAAATTACACAATTGAAAGCATATGCGTATTCTTTGTGTATTTATACACAAGCACTCATATATATTCAAATAATTTAAAATAAAAAGTTCATTTACCTGTTACCACCACACACCAAATCCGATCATTGGTACTTGCTGGCTTGTGTAGCCTCTAGGTAACAAAAGTTCAACACTGCGCCCTAGCATCCTGGAGCACTTCTGTTGTGTTTTTACGTGTTTTGGAGTTTGTACGTGCTTCAGGGTTCGTACGTGATTTGAAGTTTGTATGTGCTTTGTCTCTAGGGGCCACCGTAAATATACTTTTATTTATTCACTCCACATAAAATGTAATAAATAAATCATATAATACAAAACCAACTATTCACATTTCAACTTTTAACTATTTAAATTTTCAGCTTTTTCCTTTTAACAAATTTAAAGTGAAACAACACAAAACACTGCAAACCACAACACAATTAAATATAAAATATGAAAACAAAAAGAAGATGCATATTCTCTGTCATATGGGACCTGCATGAATAAACTTTCTGAATCCTTTATCATCTGCAACTGAAAATAGTTGTGGATGATTACTATACCTTTCTAATGTGACGTTGTTGTCCCTGTCTTTCTCTGTCTCTCCCTCCTCTGTTCCTGTGCTACTGAGTGTAACTACCGCCCCTCCCCCCTCTGCCCAGCGTAAAGCACAAGGCTGTGCAGAGTGAAGCGGAAAAAAGTGCGAGAGAGAGGGTGAGAGAAGAAAAAAAAAAAAAACCCCACTCGCATCGTTCATGTCAAAGACCCGGCTCTAAGAGCCATTTCGTTCGCGATCGACACATCACTAGTGCACACGCACAAGTCAAGCTTTGAAGGTCTTTCAATTTTTATTGTGGTTTATCTTCAGTAACATATGATTTACAAAAGAATCTTATAGAACATTTTGTTGAGAGAAGAATTTAGAATACAGTAAAATTACAAAAATCATTTACCAGCAGAAAAATCAAAACAACAAATAAAACAGAAGCCACAAATGCATGTATTATATTTTATCTGCACACCACAAACAGCACAAGTAATCTATGAAAGAAAGAAATGTTCAAATCTGAATTTTATTCTACAGTTAATCTCAAAAGAAGAACATTGTGTCTTAATAACAAATTAAACACATCCAGTTTTACTGTTGTTTGTACCACTGTAGCTGCACACTGTAGTACGCACATTCACTCCAGGTCTGATCTCTCCGACTTTTTGACCGGTTGTGCAGGTTGACAGTTGAAGAAGCAAAAATGAGCTTCTCTGTTTGAAAACCCTAAAAACAAGAAACGTATTTAAAAAATATTTCCACTGATGGATTTTTCCGTAAGTAAAATCTAACTGAACATTATTAACTCACCTTTGCATCTGCTCTGGAAGGGATTGCTTGAGGCTCTGCAGCATAGAAAGCAATATATTAACATTCAAAGTTCTAGAAGTTGTGAGCTAAAAACAAAACAGTTGTTACCTGAAGATTCACAGCCACAGTTATTGCTCATACACAGTAAGAAAGCCAGCAGTACACTCAGGATGGAGGTAGATGCAAAGGCGCCGCTCCAGAAAGTCCAGAAAGAAGCACGATTATCTGCATAAAGTGACACATCAGAAACAGATTCGCATCCATTAGTTGTTTTGGTTTTAGAAGAGTGAATTGGAACAACTTTCACTAAGCTCAGTCATAATGTTATTTACCTTCAAAGTCCAGTTTTGTCCCGCTTCCAAACAGTATGTGTCCACATGTGGCAACAGCACAGTAGTAGGTTCCAGCATGAGACACATTTATGCTCTTCATTGGCAGGTTGTAAGTGCAGTTGTATGTTTGTTTGTTCTTCTCAACCTGATCGTTCCTGCCTCCATGGGTGTAAAGGAGTCCTGGGTAAAAATCTCCAGAGTCTTTGAACCAGTAAACACTATGATCTTCATCACAGGTCCCAGTGTGTACTGTACAGTTCAAAGTCACAGAGCCTCCTGGCTGGATGGTCTCAGATGCTGACTGCTGCACTAAAGCTTTGATGTTTAAACCTGAACCTTTTACACTGACAGTAGTGCCTTCTGCAAATTCTAGGACTAAAGAAACCCGCCTTGCACAGTAGTAAGAACCTGAGTCTGACTTCTGCAAGTCTGTTATATACAAGTGGTTTTTCCCTATTTCTGTATCCAGGGTGAAGCGTGGATTGTTCTCGAATTCATCATGAAAAGTCCCATTTGCTTTAAAAACATACTGAGTAGAGATGGGCTTTGGTTTCTGTCCAAGACTCTGCTTGTACCAGTAGAACCTCGTTGCATCGTTGGCTTCATAGAAACATTGTAAAGTCAAGTGTTCACCAACAATAGCTGATACAAACCGTCTCTCTTGCTTATGAGTTACGGAGAAATTCTGGTGAGTCAACTGAACTGATAGAGAATGAGACAACGCAGACACAGCATTAATTTTACAGGAAACATTTCATGAACACATGTGTATAGAGGAGCAATCATAGCCACTGATAGATTAAAAAAAATCATAACTCACCTAAATTTCCAAAGATCAGACATGTCACATAGAAAACAAAGTTGGGAGGTGTCATCGTGTGCAAACCTCTGTGTTAAATGAAATAACCCTTTACTTTTTTCCACTCTTTAAAGATGAGACAGCTTTTGATTGGCCATTGCAAAGTCATGTGATCTGCCCCCAATATGAAATGTATCTTCTGTGCATTTTACGCAAAGCGTTGTTTCCTTTGATAGGATGATATAGCGACAGGTCCATAATGGTTGTGTCATGTTTTTTTTTAATATATTTTCAGTCTAAAACTGATCATTATAAAGAGTGTAAACACAAGTGAGGACACACAGTGGAGCTTATTTCTGTTCATCATTTACAGACTCAGTACATGTACAAAAGAGACAGACTAAGGCACCCGGCACTTGCTAGATGTTTGCATGATATCGATCTCTTTGTGACAGTATGACTGACACACTTCTCCTGCTGCCCAGAGGAGGCAGACTGTAACGAGGTCTGTATACACCTTTTTGATGCTGTGAAAACTAAAAAGAAATGTTCACTCACTTTCATTGTAGAAGTGAGCATAAAAGCAAAGGTAACATGGTAAGTTTGGACAGGCATTTGACCTTGCAATCCCCTCACTCTTTATGTTAACATGTAGCTTCTGGAATATGTTTTTTAGCTAATTATTTAGCTGCCTGAAATGGACTGTTGGTACAGCGCATTTCAGGTAACAGTGTGATAATAACTGTTACCTGATATTTCTTTCAGGTAGCATCTATTTTTGGTCAAACACCCAAACATTATCCTAAAAACAACAACTGGCTAAAAATGAATAGCAAAGGGGTTGAGATGCTGTGCTGTTTCAGTAGTGCCTCGTGCATCAAAAATGAGCGAACAGAAATTCAAAAGCAAGATCTTTCTGGAAGCTTGTGTCATGAAAGTTTTCCACAACTCCTTCAGTCCTCAGCCTGTTCTTATATTAATGTTTTGTGAGCTGAAAACCAGGGCGTCATTGCCTTTTAGGAGAAGGAGCGATTATAGGAGTGATCACGGAAAATCAGGATGCCTGTAACTTGTAACTGGCTTACTGTCCGCAGCACTTGCAGTGAAACTAATGCCCAACATATTGCTTTGCTTTCCTTTGAAACACATCGGTGGATGACTGAGACCCTTATATTTAAAAGCCAGTCTAGGAAAGGCCCTCCAGAATGCTGTAGAATAGCATCAGACAGAATGGCCCATTGCATTAGTAGTAGTGACAAAGACACCCCCAAAATAAAGAAAAAGAAAAAGCATGCAGCAGGCTAGTCCTCATTGCCTTAGTTTCATTGCAGCAATTCAAATGTTTCTCAGCACTTTGTATGGCCCTCATGTGCTTGTATGCATGCCTGAAAATTCTGGGCCATACTCCTGATGAGATGATGGATGATGTCCTTCTTCCAGATCTGGACCAGGACATCACTGGGCTACCGGACTGTCTGTGGTGCAACCTGGTGGTGTCAAAAGGACTGAAACATAATGTTCAAGAGGATTGAGGTCAGGCAAGTGTTGGTGCCTGTCAGTGGTATCAATTCCTTCATTCTCCAGGAACTATCTGCACACTCTCGCATTGTTGTGCACCAGGAGGAACCCAGGACCCACTGCACCAGTGTAAGGTCTAAGAATGAGTCAGAGTATTTCATCCCAATACCTAATGACAGTCAGGTATCCAAAAGTAACTGGCTGTCTCCTCTAATCTCTTTCTTGCTCTTGAAATTGTGCTGGGAGTGAGCAAGTATTTATGTGCCATCCTGGAGGAATTGGACTACTTGTGCAATCTTTACAGTCCATGTATCACCTCATGCTACCATTAGTATAGCATATAACATTATGTATTACTGCTGACCTTGGCCAAATGTAAAACTAGTGAAAAAACAGTTAGAAAAGATGAGGACATTGCATTAACTTGCTTGTTTGCACATTGTAGAGTAATCCCACCATGTGAATAGAAGCCGTCGGTTCAGCATACGGATGACAAATGGTAAGTAAATGATGTTTATTTTAGGGCAAGCAAATTGTTGTTTATAGTGACAATTGCAGGGCTGCACAGTTTGCAGTGCATTTACACGTTTTGCCGTTTTTAATTTATTCTTTGAAAAGAGAAATGCAGTTTTGCATGTATCGTCTAACATACATAGCTGTCAGTTTGTGCCATGTGTATGCCGATCTAACAATGTATGTTGACTGGACAGAACACCACCTTGCATGTGTCAGTTGTTTCCCAGGTAAGCGATGCATACACAATCTGCGTTATCACTGGATTGAACTTGCACACACATATAGAGTCAAGGTTTGAAGGTTTTTAAATATTTTATTGTGGTTGAGCTTCAGTAACATCAGCTTTACAAAAAACATTTCGTCGGGAGACAAATGAAAAAAAAATTGAAGTTACAAAAAACATTACAAGCGAAATTAAAAAAGACATTGTGAACATGACCCCACAGGAAAAACAAAACCCTAAAAGTAAGTAAGTAAGTAAGTAAAATTTATTTATATAGCACATTTCACAGATAAAAATCACAAAGTGCTTTACAATAAGATCAGACATACAAGTTAAAATTAATTAAAAGCCCGTTTGTATAAAAATGTCTTCAGCTGCTTTTTAAAGGAGTCAGTAGAGTCTAGACAGCGTAAAGACAACGGCAGAGAGTTCCACAGCCTAGGTGCCAGTGCCTGAAAAGCCCGATCTAAACATCTAAACAGAAAAATGGTAAGAGGCCCTGTGTTGTCAGCATCTGAGCCCTGCCGAAAGGATCATTGTACAGTCCCAATCAAAAGTTTAAGACCACTTGAAAAATGGCAAAAAATCATATTTTTCATGGTTGGATCTTAATGAGGTTCCAAGTAGCCTGAAATTTATCAACAACACGCTCTGCTACCTCACTGTGTGGATCAGTATCCCGAAAGTTAACCTGATCCTATAGTCTGATTAAAAAGTCTTTGTGCCACCTTGTCTCAAATTTTATGTTCCAGCTGATTCATATGACTGGCTATTGTGTTTTAGATTCTACTATACTATGTTGTAAATCACCATGGCAGACCCGATGGCATGAACATGCTTTGCAGCATACTTTATTAGCACACACACGGTTGCTTTAACAGTACTCTCAACGGCTGCAGCTCTCCCGCTGCCAGTCGTACATATCACCAACAACAACAACAAACATGGGACCCAGTACAATATTTAAGTCATGATTGCAGATGCAGTGCCGGTGCATCCGCCTTCCCTGCACGGCACCACATGGAACACCCCACCACATATGTGTTAAAAAGACCATCTGGAGATAGTGTTACTAGTTGGATCATGGTATTTGAGTCTCTGTGGTTATGGATTTGACTGGGTGTACTGTATCTTTAATTATTATTTTTTTGACCAATAAGTGCTCAGTACATTACATTTCAATGCAGTAACCTTAGTAAGTGACACTTCTGACAAAAAATTATTCACTGTCTACAGGCCTCACTTCCACTAATTAGAGTTGCTGAATTAAACTTCTATAAACTGTGTTGCTGGGGGATTTTGGTGACTGTTTTATTTTTTTTTCTCTTCTCCCTTTCTATTTTCTAATTATCTGATAAAGAAAAAAGTGATCTGCTGTGTGGTACACTAGTTTAGATGATGTACATTCTATTTTTATTTCCCTGTTGTTTAGCTATCTGTGCATTTTACCCTGACAGTTTTCAGAAAGAACTGGACCCCACACAGCATTCAGGTGACTGTTTTGGTTTTTTTTTATTTAGTGCACAGAAATGTTCCTTTGTGGTTGGGCACAAATATCTTTTCCTGGCAGTCAGCTTTGCAGCTGACTAAACACTCGACATACCTTCATCTCAGGTCGCCAGCTTCACTAAAAGGAAGGAGGCCTTGCTAACACAATTATCTCCACCTGCCCCATCAGCGTACCTGGCACAGCCCCTGAGCCCACTGCAACACCTCTGCACTGCAGCGGAGCTAGAGACCACACCTCTGCCACAAGTTTATCAATTACTAACCAAGCTTGTAACATAGCACCACTGTCTTTTGCAAATATGGTCACTGGCTTACAAAAAAACATCTCACCCCCCCCCCCACACTTCTAGAACTGCTATGTTCTAACCCTAACCCTTCACAGACACTATGTTTAAGTGTCTGTGAAGGTTCTTAGTGATCCAGGTCGTTGTAGTCTATGGAGCTTCGAAAGAAAAGCGTATGGACTTGGCTTGAAAGAGGAGTGAAAGGAGCCATCAATATCCACTGTCAACGACCATCTTTGAACAGAGGTAGTGGTTTACGACACCAACCGTCTGCCATCTATAAACCAGTTTTGAGATCCCTTCCTAGACGCCTTAACACCCACTCACATCCTGGGCCTTTTGACCTCAGGAAATGACATGATAGGGTTGGACTAGGCTTCACAGCGGGTTCACCAGAAGCCTTGGCTGATTGCGACCTATATCCGTTTTCACACCTTGGCTCATGTGATTATTTAGAGAATCAACAGGGGGGTCCATGTCCCTCTTGGGGGACATTCCAATAGAGCTTTAATCTGGCACTCGCCACCAACTGACCCTAGAACTGAAGAAGCTTCTTGAATGAGAGGTGAAACATATTCAGGCAACTTAAAGAAGTCCAGACGCTTTTCTTTCCAAGCTCTTTAGACTAATTGTTTGAGTGTTTCTCTGCATTACTATTCAATACATGAATAAACACTTTTCACTCTTCAATTAGCACACCTGTAATATGATCAATATGACAGAACTGAACCGGGTAAGTAGTTGGATCTCTTGTAGCAAATATGTTTCATCCTAGTTATAATAAAAGTGAATATTCTGTTTCCCCTGTAGGCTGCACACCAATGGTTAAAAGGCCTGATTTCTTTGTCAATTTACTTTACTGTTATTTGTGGATGGAGTAGGTGAATGGCATTTGTCCTTTGTATGTGTGACAAAGCCAGATAAAGCACAAACGGGCCAATTCCTCACACACATCCTCTCAAACTGGCAGTCAGTGCTGCTGCTGTCCTGCATCGCATGTTTGAATCTCTATATCAAACATTTTTGTAAGGAGTCGTTAGTTTGGGGAATCTGCTGCTGTAATAAATCTAATTTAAACCTGAGTTGTCTGACTGTAATAGATTTATGTGATTATCAAAGGATGTGCTGGTTAATTACCTGAAAATCACAAAGGAAAAATAATTAACAATTGTTTGTCTTGTGAAATTTGTGGAACAGCCGGGTCCGCTGGTGTGTTTGTGGAGTGGACCCAAAAGCAGACACCGGAGAAATAACCTGATATTTCAACAAAAAACGAGCCTTTATCACAGCTAATACATGAAAAGAGAACAACAAGGCGAGGCGAAATAAGGGCGAAACTAAACCTAAACTGGGACTGAACACTGGCACAAATAATCATGACGCCACAGGGGAAGCAAAACTAAACACAATGAACATGGAAACAAGACTTTCAAAATAAAACAGGAAACAAGGAGAGACATGAACTAGGACGCGCAAGCTTGACACAGGAGACACGGAGAGGGAGAGGGACACAGAGGAGAGAGACACAAGGGAAACCTACACAGACAAGGAGGTAACACATGGCAAACGGAAAAAGACTCAAAAACAAGGAGACATTGACAATAACCTAAACTAGACTAAACTTCAACTAAGATGAACTAATAATAACCTCAGAACTTAACATTATCTCATAAGTAATCCAAAAAAAACAACAAAATAACTCAAAAATGGTGGGTCAGAGACCCAGCCCCCTGACAAGAAGTCTTATACATTTAATGAAGCATATTCAGAGAACACTTTTATCTTGACTAAGCATTCTTCTAGTGTTCACACTCTGTAACTCTGTCACACTCTGATGGATACATTGGAGGCAACTCATGGTTCAGTGTCATGGAGAAGGATGCTTCAGCATGTGGACAGGAATACCTGGGCAACTAATCTTTCAATTGGCCGACAAACCATTATACCACCTGAGCCACAGTAGCAGAAAGAGCATACATTTACAGTATGCCATACAGGTAAAAGCACAAATGCAGTTCCTAAGTGGGAATCGCTCCAATTTAACCAGTATGAAACTACAAAATCATCTATATAACAAGATAAGACTGCAGCCATTTCAAGGAGATTCAAAGAAATGACTACATGATTTGCAAATGTCTATCTTTATTTTTTTATAGCCGAGTAAACACATTCATCGTCGGTGTTGTTTCTCTGTGTTCTTGATCTCTTGGGGATTTTAATGCTTAAAGCAGCATAATGAAGGCTGTCAGCATGCTGGAAACCCTGTTGAAAATGTGTACAAAGTAGATAAGAACAGGATTTCAGATTTAAACAATGGCCATAAGATAGAAGACTGTAAAAAGTTTGTTGAAGAGCGCTTTATCAAGTCATTAAAAAATATATTCACCTCCGAACTTGTTGTTGCTGGGCCTGAAAATCTTGCTTGAGATTCTGTTTGTGAAACACAAAGTAACTGATTTAATTGAAAATCCAACTTTAGCTAAAACCGTTCTAAGCCTAAAAGACTCCACTTACCTGTCGATTGGTGTCTGTTTCTTTTGTTTGTCTTGTACAGCAAGTATCCCAGTAAAACACTGAGGATGAAGCTGAACGTCAAAGCTCCGCTCAAGAAATACACCAAGCCCTGAGAATTAAACGTGCCTACAACACACCAGAAACAGAGCTTTTTCTTGTCTATATCTTTAAATATTGATAAAGTGAGCAACAGGTGGAAAAGGTTACTCACCTTTAGGCTCCAGCTTGGTCCCATTTCCAAATAGTATACGTCCACATGAGGCGACAGCACAGTAGTAGGTCCCAGCATGAGAAACACTCAGGTTGCTCATTGGCAAGCTGTAGACACAGGTGTGCGTTTGTGTGCTGGGTTTGTTATCACACCTATCGTTTCTGCCCAAATGTGTGTAAATGAGTCCAGGATGGGATTCGTCTGAGTCTTTGAACCAGTAAACACTGTGCTCTCCATCACAGGTCCCAGTGTGTACTGTACAGTTCAGAGTCACGGAGCCTCCTGGCTGGATGGTCTCAGATGCTGACTGCTGGACCACAGCTTTGATGTTCACACCTGAACCTTTTACACTGACGATGATGTTTTCTAAAAAGGTTAAAGTGTATGAATACTGAACACAGTAGTAAGTAGCTGAGTCTGAAACTTGCAAATCTTTGATCGTCAAGTGATATTTGCCGTCTTGTTTATCCAGTGTGAAGCGTGGGTTGTTCTTGAGCTCTTCACTAAAAGAGTTGTTCACATTATATTTGAAAAAGTGAGAGACGATCTTTGGTTTTTGTCCCAGATTTTGCTTAAACCAGAACACTCTTGCAGAAACGTGAGCATCATATAAACATTTTAATGTCACTTTTCCACCAACTTGAGCTGATATGAAATGAGACTCTTGATGTTCAAATGAGAACATTTGCGACTCTGTCATCTGAACTGTAGTGGAATCGAAGAAAAAAACAAATGCACTTTCAGTTAAACGTAAAAACCTAACAAAACAAAAATCTGAATCCTTAGTAATGGAACTTACCCATTTTTCCGAATAACAGACACAGAAGACAGAAGAAAAACACTGAAGACACCATTGTGGTGAGATTCTCGTGTAAAATGAAGGTTACTGATAGCTGCTCCACTTTTGAGAGGCAAGAATGTGTTTGATTGGCCAGCCAAAGGTGACACAGTATCTATTGTATGGAACTCATGATCACGCGTTTACTGCCGCCTGTAGTGGAAAATACAGTATGATATCTGAGAGGAATTATACGTTTTTTGGAATTACAAACAGATCTAAAAGTATTGAAAGTTGAGTTTGGTCTACATTAGGTTTGTTATACTATATAAATGGGATCAAAGCAGAAGCTGCTCTGATCCAGTTGCATTTGATTTTCAAGTTTAATAATGATGTGTTTTTCATTGTAATGATTGATTGTCATTTCTAGCATATCCCATGCTGTGAAACACATTTCATTTAAAAGATGTGATGAGTAATAATTTGAGTATACAGAATTAGGATTCCAGCAGTGAGCTCATTGTGGATAACAGTAGGGCAAACCAGAAAACAGCAGCACATGGGCCCAGAAAGAGGTCAATAGGAATATCAACATGAATACATTCACACAGGATTTTGGTATTTTATGTTCAGGATTATATTATCTTTGCTCTTAAGTTGCAGAAATGCAATGTAACATTTGTAATTTATGTTATTTTACTCTTTACTCTACTGCTGTTTGAATAATGATTATCATACATCATTTTCAATAATGGTTTTGCATTCCGGATAAAAAGTTTCTGAGCTCTTGCAGCATGAAATAAACAAGACCTGTGGAAAACTACAGTTTTTGGGTGTTTACAGCAAGTGGACCTTAGATCGTGATGTATGTGTTAGCGTAACAACACATCCTGCTGAAACCACAGAGGCCGTTGCACTGACAAGTCTAAACAGAAAAATGGTAAAAGGCTAAAAGGTAAAAGGTTTGACAGGATGCACCCACTTTTAGCTTTCTGTGCCTGTTTGTCATAGACTCAAATGTTTACAGCAAAGACATTTTAAATTTGTGTCAAAGCTGTCTGTCAACGATGTTTTGCCAAAACAACATGACCAATGGGATGGGATTTACTTGTTGTCATCCTTCAATTGACAATAATTTGTCAGCTCTCCTTGTCCTATTTTAACTGACTCTGCTGTCAGACCATGTGCCTGAACTTGGGTCACCTTTTAAGGCTACAGGTTTGTTGCTTTTCTTCACACATCAGTATCCAGGCATTCCCCATCCTCTATTAGCCATAAACAGTTTAATCTTTTTTAACAGTCAAAGCACTTTAGACTATAAGTTACATTACTGGAAGTGCTTCACTCTTTCTTATGCAATTCCACCTCAACATGGACTTTTTCCCCCTAAATCCATGCTAATGGTCCTCACTCTCAACTAGCCCTACTTGAAAAATGTTGTCCCCTAATGAATCGTCCTATTCCCCAAGTTCTTGCCTCATAAACAAATCCTTCTCTGCCCAAACAAAGCAGTCATACCAATTCAATTCAATTCAATTTTATTTATTTGTTATTATTTATTTATATAGCGCCACATCACAACAAAAGTCGCCTCAAGGCGCTTCATAGGTACAGAGAAAAACCCAACAATCATATGACCCCCTATGAGCAAGCACTTTGGTGACAGTGGGAAGGAAAAACTCCCTTTTAACAGGAAGAAACCTCCAGCAGAACCAGACTCAGGGAGGGGCGGGCCATCTGCTGTGACCGGTTGATACCACTTCATAAGAATCTGGCTTTTTACCTGCCAGTAATAATAAGCATGCCGTTTCCCTAATGCAAAATTCCAATTTGATATCTGCAAATACTTGCAATCGACATAACTGGTAAATAGTTCACATTATTCGACTGGGTATATTCTTTTGCTGAAACAACCTCTCCTCATTTCAGCATATTACCCCTGATCATTTGTTCTGCAAGAGATTCAGTAGTGACCTTTCACATGGCATACCCTCCTAAATCTTGATGAGGATATCCTGCAGCAGCAGCGGCAGCAAAAAGTAGTTGTATTGACAACAAATATTTACCGTAATCCTCCTTTACACACCCAACCCAGTGCAGGCTTAACTACGATTAAAATCAGTGAAGTTGAGAACAAGAGACTTGGTGTTAGTGAGAGTATTCACCATGAGATCTAGAGAAAAGGTTAGGTGCTATCTATTTAATTATTTTTGCAAGCTAAGTTGCAATCTAAAGCAAAATGGAGGAAAAACTGAAAATACAATGTAGTTGTACTTTAGGACTTATTAATATTAAACACAGCTCAGAGCTAGTTATTACTTTATGACGGGCATTTAAATTAACTATCCTACACGAAACATGTGCCGTGCTACGTATTGGCTGCATTTTGGGGGCAATAGTTGTATAGAACTTAAAATTTGAGCATAAGTTTTTAAAATTTAAGATTTATATCAATTGTGCTAATACAGTATGTCAAAATGAAAAGAATAACAGCGGATTCAGACATGTGAGTTTGTGCTGAAAAGACTGATACCAAACAAGGGAATATAAATAGCTTTTAATGGTGAAAAATGAAGGTAAAATTAAAAGTAGTCAAAAATGGCCAATTATACCCTGGAACCCAATAAATCATGAAAAATTAGGTTTAAATTTTCGGTCAAAAATTTCTTCATGACAGTGCAGATTTGTGCAATTTTTTGTAAATTATTTCTAAATAAAAAAGAAAACTACACATCTGTATGTGTAAAGAAATGACTTTCATTTTGCCATCCCATTTGATTTCCCTGCCACTCTAAGAAAATTTCTCTAGATCCACTCCTGCTTGGGACCTTTTGTATTTAGGATAACAGATTAAGTCTAGTTTCTATACTTAACTTGGCAGCAGAATGACTGCATTTCATGATCCATTCTCTTGAAGAGACAAGCTTGGCTTAATTCTCTCATACACAATAATAACAATCACAATAATGAGACATGTTATCACTGAATTGAAATGGCACACAGATATTGTCTCAGGCTTGAAGGTCTTTTAGTCTTTATTATGTTTATTGAGCTTCAAAAACATTAAATTTACAAAAAAAAAAAAATAATTAAAAGACTGTTGGCAGAGAATGAGGATTAAAAAAGAAGTGAATACTGACATTTGTCTCTCATGATTCCTTCATTATTCCATCTTTAGCTTCAAACTACAGTGACGTTACAAATGTGATTAACTAGCAAAAAAAATTATATTGTGAACATGACCCAACATAAAAAAGAAATACTACATTTTAAACACTGTGTCTTCTCTGCGTACTACTGCTTTACACTATAGTACACACATTCACTCCAGGTGCGATCCTTCCGACTTCTTGATCTGTTGCGCAGGTTGACAGTTGAAGATGGAAAATAGAGTCTTTCTGCCTCTTGGAAACCCTGGCAACAAAATACTTATTAATAAAAATATGTCCACAGATTGACTTTTGCGTAGAAAAATGGTAACTAAATAGTTACTGCTAATACATCACCGTTGCATCTGCTTTGGGGAGACTTGCTTGAGATTCTACAAGAACAACAAAAGTTTCTTATATTTATAATTCTGGAATAATTTGCAGGTTAAAAAAAACCCTAAACATTAGTTACCAGGAGATTTGCAGATGCATTTCTTGCTGATCACACACACTGAGAAAGCCAGCAATACACTCAGGATGGAGGTGACTGCAAAGGTGCCGCTCCAGAAAACATTATCTGCATGAAGTCAGACAGTTTAGACAACTGGGTGGGATCTACTGTGGTTTTAATAAACTCAGTCTTAATGTTACTCACGTTCAAAGTCCAGTTTTGTTCCATTTCCAAACAGTATGTGTCCACATGAGGCGACAGCACAGTAGTAGGTCCCAGCATGAGACAGATTCAGGTTATTCATTGGCAAGTTGTAGACACAGGTGTGTGTTTGTGTCTTAGCTTCTTTCTCACACTGATCATTCCCACCCCAATGTGTGTAAATGAGTCCAGGATGGGACTGAGAATGGGATTCGTCTGAGTTTTGGAACCAGTACACACTGTGTTCTTCATCACAGGTCCCAGTGTGTACTGTACAGTTGAGAGTCACGGAGTCTCCTTGCTGGATGATCTCAGAAGCTGACTGTTGGACCACAGCTTGGACGTTTGATTCTGCATCGTTAACAATAACAGTAATGCTTTCTGAAAATGTTAATCTGTATAAATAAGAGGTCATACAGTAGTAAGTCGCTGAGTCTGAAATTTGTAAATCTCCGATCATCAAGTGGTTTTTGCCATTTTCAGTATCCAGTGAAAAGCGGCGATTATTCTTGAATTCGCCAAAAAATGTGTTATTTTTTTCATATATGTAGGAGTAAGAGATGAGCATTGGTTTCTGTCCAAGAGGTTGTTTATACCAGTAAAGCCTTGCAGCAACCTCACCTTCGTAGAAACATTTCAAAATCAAGTTGCCACTCGTTTTACGTGACACAAAAGCGCTCTTCTGATGACCAGATGAGGACAGCTCTAGATCAGTCAAATGAGCAGAATTGAAATATAAAATAAAGCAAATGTAAGGCAAAAGTGAAAGAATTCAATATTCTTAGAGAGGAGAAATGAACCTACAGGCACACAACTCACCCAGAGTCCTCGATAACAGTATTGCAAAATAAAAAGCCAGCAGTGAAAAAGCCATTGTGCAGAAAATTGCTGTGTGAAAAACAGGAAGGAAAAAACCCTCTTTTCTACTCTTTATAGGCAGGACTGTGTTTGATTGGCCGACTAACTGTGACGCTGCGCTGTATGTCCTACTTAGGAAATGCAACGTGCTCACTGGAAACAATAGTATCACGTTTTGTTTTTTCTAATAATAAATACTGACATTGTGAGATGCCTATTAAGCACAACATTTTTAAAACGGGTGAAAGAGCATAGTAACTCTCATTTACGTTTTACAGCCTAGAATAGAATAATAAAAAAGTAAAGTGAAGGTGGTGGATTTTGCAAAAGTTGCCAAATTGAATTTAATGAAAATTGGTGGATTTTTTGGGACAATATCTGTATCACTATCAAACAGGCCATTGGCCTTGGGGAAGCATAGCCTTAGGAAATTTATATACAAAACCGAATTACTCATATAGTGTAGTTTGCAGAATAAAACAAGTAGTTTGTTTAAAAACTCCAGAATTTGATGTTATACTGCTGACATAATAATCTAAATATGAACTTATATTCACTTTATATACTGATGTTTATATTGGCGTTTTTGAGTGTTTCCTTGGTCATTTTTGTGTCTGCATAATACTTAACATCCTGTCAAAAACAGTAAATGGCTGTGCACTGACAAAGGAAAGAACGTATGATTTCAGTCAGTTTCTAAATTTTTTTTTTTCTAAGTCAGAATCAGGTCATTTCCCGCTTGTAACCACAAAGATCACACAATAGATAATACAGCCAAATAGTTACACAATACTAAAGCCTGTCTAAGCTTAAAGAGATCTTATCTTTAGACCGAAAACCAATATCAAAAGAATATTTCTAACTTCACAAAGCATCTTCAATGAGATTCTTAACAACAACAAAAAAACATAAAGCTCTGGTTTGAATCTTTGCGCTAAAATCCGATTAGTTGGATGACTTGAACTCAAAGCTACATTACAGAGGTTGTTTGAACTTTGACAAATAGTAACAGATATGTCTGAAAAAGAAAATAATATGTGCAATTTGTCTTGTATTGGGGAAAACCTGGGGTAGTCACACAACTCTTTTTAATCCCTTTTGAGTATCTCAAATCCAACCTGGTCTTCACAGCAAAACACACCGAACTAAGAGGGAATTCATTACAATGTTCCTTAAATGTGAAGCCTAGCATTGGTCTTCTCTTGCAGCTGGTTCAGTGAATTTAGTTCAGAAAGTGATGAAACCAGCAGTTTATGAATCTGTGAGATTTCTGCTTTCAGCACCCTGACGCATGATCGTGTATCGTGGCATGATCGTGTGATTTGTGCTTTGTGTTTACATCCTTTTACCTGCTCTTTAACCATTTACTGTTTTACAGTAGCTGTGTTTTGTGATTTTCTTTTAGCTTTTAGTTGAGATTCTGACGTTTCTGTGGATATCAAACAGCTATATTTAAATAACAGATCTGGTGGTACATTCCAGATGTTCTCCCTCTCTCCCCCATTACTGGGGGCATTGCGTTTCAATAGATTAAGTGCAGAACTAAAGATGGAGTGAAATACAAAATAAGCTTTTATCACTGTCTGTTCAGGATAAACGTTCAGAATAATCCAAGGGAAAACAGAAAAAATACAAGGAAAAAACAATAAACACAAAGTAATGAGGCTAGGGGAAATAGGATGAATGCACAGCAGGGATAATGAGACATGGGAAGTTATTCAGTACAAGGTATGTACGACTATCAAAATAAAACAGGAAGTAACCAACAAGGGAATATCTAACATAGAGGCTGAGATTTAATGGGAGAGGCAGGGAATCAGATAAAAAAAAAAAACTCCAGGAATTATTACAATTACTTAAAAACCCATAATATTAAGGTACAAGAACTAAAGTAGCCACCCTTTGCTTTATTGACAGCACTGAAAACCCTTGGCCTTCTCTCAAATGGTTTCATTTCATATTTGTGCCTTGTCAGGGTTCATTTGTGAAATTTGTTGCCTTCTCAATGTTGTTGGGACCATCAGTTGTGTTGTACAGAAGTCAGGTTGGTACACAGCTGACAGCCCTATTTGACAACTGTTAGAATTCATATTATGGCAAGAACCAATCAGACAAGTAAAGAGAAACGACAGTCCACCATTACTTTAAGAACCTAAGTTTGGTCAGTCTGGAAAATTCCTAAAACTTTGAATGTGTCCCCAAGTGCAGTCGCAAAAACCATCAAGGGCTACGATGAAACTGGCTCACATAGAGAGTCAGCCAGTTTCATCGTAGCCCTTGATGGTTTTTGCGAACTTGGTTCTATGATAGGTCTTAAAGGGTTAAAAGCAACTCATGTATGTATAGATATAGACATGCATACCAGGAGCCAAGCTATTGGAGAGATTAAAAATCAACTAATAGAACCTTAAAATCAACTCTGCATTTAACTGTCAGCCAATGTAAAAATGCAAATATCAGAGTAATACTCTCTCTCTCTCTTTTTGGTACCTGTCAGTAGCTGCAAGTACTTCTCTTGCAGCTGCAAGGTGGGACAGGCCATTCAGAATCAGAATACTTTATTAATCCCTATGGAAAGTATGTATTTACAGTTGCTCCAAGACAATAAGAACAGTAACATGCTGAACATGTGAGCATGCTAACTTAAATAATACAATATATTACAAGTTTACAAAATATAAGAACTAGCTATAATAAATAGAAATAGCTAAATTATAAATATCCAGAACATAGAGAGAAACGACACGTATATGATTGACATTTTACTTTAAAATGAGAACTTTGTTATTTGTTATTTTCACTGTAGAGACCTCAGTCGGCTTAGAAGATAGAGACGACTCTGGAATCCTGTCGAGCTTGATCAAGATCAGAGGTCAGATTTACTGAAAATCTTATGAACACAATAACTCATTTCTACTTAAATTCTTGGATGACTTTGAATATTTGTGAGGTCAGGGGGAATGTGTTCTTAAATTCTTGTGAACACCATAAAGTGATAGCATACATTTATATTTTAGACCTACAGGTCAAGGTCAAAGATCAGGTTTTTCTAAGTGTCGGGAATGTGACTCAAGAAGAATGTCACTTGATATTTTCAAATTTATACAACACATCTAGTAGGGGGCTGAGGGATTGCACTAGTAGCCACCAGTATAGTTTTTTAGAAAAAGGTGTATATAATCATTTTACTGGTTCATCTTCTATTTGCTGTGACCTATCTCTTGACAACGCTCTGCTATAGCGTCAAATTGATTGCAGGAAATTCCTAGATTGGCTCTGGTACTAATCTGTATAGTACCTGAAGTAGTCACACTGGCTCAAAACACAAGATCATTGATGTTGCACTGACAGAGATAAAATGAAAAAGATCTGCAGCCATAGCCTAGCAGCTTTATTTAGTCACAGTGCTGGTTTTTTACTAAATGCGAATGCATAAACTCCAACAAAATGGTTCAAAAAAAGAGAATAAAACTGAAACCTTGCAATTTGTTTGTAGTCTGGCACGAAAACTTCATTCATGCAGTTTTTTTTACAACCTTGAGATCAAATATTTAGTAAAACGAATACATACTGTTCAGAAATGTATATGTATTTAAAAGTAATCATTCCTCAAGTAACAGCCAAAGAATCCTGTTGGAATATGGATGGGAGACAAGCAGGACATGCATTTGCCCGATTTTCCAGTTGCAATTGGGCTAGAATGTTAGTACTGGTCATAAATTGTATTGAACAGAATGTAGAATTGTTTTGTCTGCTCGACATTGAAATGTTGAAATGTCCATATTTACTGCTTTATGCTGGAGTACACACATTCACTCTTGCTGTTGTCTTTCTGTCTTCTTGACTTGTTAAGTTTCTTAGCACTTAAAGCTGCATAATGGAGGCTGTCTGCATCTTGACAAGCCTGTCAAGTGAATATGCAAAAGTCATTTGAGATATTTCCTTCACAGAAATTTAGCATTGTTTTATTAATAAGTAACTGGGATTTGATTTACCTCTGAATTTGTTGTTGAAGGAGTTGGTAATTGTGCACGAGGCTCTAATAGTCAAAGACAAAAAAATACTCAGATCCAAAGGCTAAAAGATAAACGTAACAAATTTAAGCTATCAGGCACAAGCAGTACCACATACCTGGGCAAAGGCAGTTGTTTCTCTTGATTGTCTTGCATACTGAGAAAACCAGTAGGAGAACCAGGATGGTACTGAATGCCAAAGCTCCACTCAAGTAGTACACCAAGACAAGAAAGTCTGCCTCATCTGCAGTTAGCCAGTCATCGGAAAGAGATTTTTAGCTTATATGTATCTTCTCACAAAAAGTGATCAGAATTGACTGTAAATGACTCTTCAGTACTCACGGCTGAGATCCAATCTGGTCCCGTTTCCGAACACTATGTGTCCACATGAATCAACAGCACAGTAGTAGGTCCCAGCATGAGACATGTTCAGATCCTTGAATGGCAGGTTGTAGACACAGGCGTCTGCTTGTGGGTTAGTTTTCGTCCTACAATAATCATTTTTGCCTCCATAAGTGTAAATCAGTCCTGGACGAGATGCTTCTGTTTCTTTGAACCAGTAAACACTATGTTCTTCATCACAGGTCCCAGTGTGTACCGTGCAGTTCAAAGTTACGGAGCCTCCTGGCTGGATGGTCTCAGATGCTGACTGATGAACTAAAGCTGGGTTTTTCAAACGTGCCTCCCTTACTTTGACAATGGTCCCCTCTGCAAAAGTTAACACAAATCTATAGCTGTATGCACAGTAGTAAGTAGCTGAGTCATTGATATTCAAATCTGAAATGTCCAAGTTATTTCTTCCGTTTTCTGTATCCAGTGTGAACCGTGGGTTGTTCAGGAATTCATCATGAAAAGTGATTTTTGTATCGTACACATAGAATGTAGAGATTAGCCTCGGTTTCTGTCCCAGAGTTTGCTTATACCACAAGATCCATGCTGAATAATCACATTTATAGAAACATTGCAAACTCACATTTTCTCCAACATCAGCTAAGATAAAATCTTTGTCTTGATAAACAGATGCCTGTGGTTGCAGATGGGTCTTCTGGACTACAATAAAAATCAAAATAAAAGCAAATGAAAAGTCAGTTCAACATATTCATTTCCTTAAGAGGTGAAAACTTGAAGAGATGTTAAAAAGAAAGAAACAAGAACTTACCCATTTTCCCCAGGAACAAACATGTCAGATAAAAGACAAACTTTGCAGGTGTCATCGTGTTCAAATCGTTGTGTCAAATGAAAAGAATCTTGATGCTTTCTCCACTCTGAAGACCCAAGACTGATCTTGATTGGCCAGTCTACAGTGACACTGTACGTCCTACTGTGGAAACATAATCACATGTTCACAACCACCTATGGTGTAAAGTTCATAATATCATGAGTATATATGAAAAGCATTGAGGCTCTTGACTAGTGCAGTATATGTTCACTAAGGAAAATTACATTAATGTCATTAGTTTACAGCTTAGAGACTGGTGCCACCTTAGAGTGGATTCTGCTCAGTATTTGTCACTGAAACATGAATGTTTAGAGTGTGCATTGTAATTGTCCAAATGGCTTATTAAAGCAGAAAGACCAACATATTAGAAAATTTTAAATCACAAATTGAAATCATTGCATCCCAAATACTTTTCAAATTAATCTTTTATTTCACTTTTAAATTTTATGTGAAATTAATTATTATCAATTATTTTTATAGAAATGCTTGTTTTGAAATGTGTTGTTTTTTCTTTGCTTTGAGCAGCAGGGAACAAAAAGCTGTGTTAGGGTAGTAAGATAGTGGTACAAACACAACCCACACACAAAACCTCCAAATGTGCATAGGTATAATGGCAGTAGTCATAATGGTAATGCAATTCAAGTGATGTGATTTCATCAGGTGAATAGTTTTAAATTATCTGCCAAGGAACTTGGATGTTATGTTAGATTTATTTTTGTTTGTTTTGTTTTTATTTTTGCTCACTAGAACACAAATAGCCCTGTTCAACTAGTCTGTTCTCTTCACTGATGTAAATATTACTCTAAATATTTCACCCAAGTAGTATTACGATACCTGAAAATCCACCACTTTTGGTGGCATGTTTAAAGGTGCTAATGGTGTATTTATGTGGGTGTGGAACTACCTTTACATCCTGCACAAAAACCACATAAGCTGCTGCACAGACAGAGACTGACAGAGTTTGAAAACAAACATATGAGGGGAAAAATGTTGGTGTGGTGACCACTTCTTCTTTTCTGCATTCACACTGATGCAAGTCAAAGCTTGTAGCTGTAGAGCACTTGACTATTATGGCTAATCTTAAATGCTATCCAAATTGAATGAGTATTTTAAAATGATTCTTGTGTTTCCTCAGCCCAGCAGCCAGAGCTGTGTGCCTGTGTTTGTCAGATTCTAGAGATTTAGTTATGGACACGTTGTTCTACTTCTTAACCACAGAGGATCCGTCTCTCATGAAACCCTTCTGCAGCCAGTAAACATCGTCCTGGGCTTCCCTGATTTTGGCTTCCAACCTTCTTTTTGAATGGAAGGTTATCTTTACATGCTTTTTTGATCTTATACCCAAATGTTAATAGTATTAAGGTGCAACAGTGGCACGCTCAATGGTTTCTGTCACACTGGTACTGGGGATGGTGAGTAGAGCTGTGTTAATGTCTGCAAGATTTTCTTCTGGTAGAAGTTTGTCAGTGAGACAGTTAAGTCATGGTCTTGGACATTTCTGTAGAAGAAGCGTTATTTATAAGAGGTGGTTGGGTTTCATCTATATCAGGGGTCTCAAACTCAATTTAGCTGGGGGCCGCTGAAGGCACAGTCAGCTTGAGGCTGTGTTGCACAAGGTTTTCCACAAGAAAAGTATTGTTAAAAAATTCCCATAGTCTCAAATCTATTATCTATAACACCAAAATAAATGAACAAATTAAGAGTTAATAAGTTGTGGTTTCTTCAGTCTTCTATTAATGCTGTATTCAGATTCAAATGTCAGTATTAACAGTTCTTTAACCTTTAACCTTCTTTGAACATGGATGGAACAGTGAAGAACATGAACTGTTCATCTGAATGTGTCTCGCCTACTCCTTGCAGCTAGAGACCTGGCAGGGCTTCCTTTCGCATATCCCAGCCACATTTTCAATCAATCCATCAATCACCTTTATTTATAAAACACTTTAAACCAACCACAGCTGACACAAAGCGCTGTACATTGGAACCATAAAATAAAATTACAGAACATATAAATAAAAGGCAAATAAAAGAAAGAAAAAATAATTAATTAAATAACTAATTTCATTTCAACTGAAAACTAAGTCTCACTGAGATTAAAAGCCAAAGAATAAAAGTGGGTTTTGAGACACGATTTAAAAGTGGACAGTGAAGGGCCCTCTCTAACGTGCCGGGGCGAATTATTCCATAATTTTCGAGCCACGATAGAGAAGGCCCCATCCCCTCTGAGTTTCCTCCTGGATCTCGGTACCTCCAGGAGCAGCTGGTCAGCTGACCTGAGAGACCGACAGGGCCAACCAAGCTTTAATGTCATATAGGCATGTCATGAGAGGTTTGGCCTGAGGGAGGAAGCAGTTGAGACCCTCAGTATGTCTTAAAGACGTTCATCAGTAAGTCTGGTCCTGTACTTGGACTTATTGAAGTTCAAGGTGGAGAAGAGCTTTTCGCTGAAGTACGTGCTTCTAAAAAGGCACATGGGCCGCTTGAACATTCAGGAAAGCCGAAGGAAGCTAGGGGTCAGTTCTCTCAAAAAATGCCCAAGCTAGTCGGCTTTTCCGCTCACCTCCCTGAACTTCACTTTGAGTTGCACTGCAGTTTAATGA
>NW_024582640.1:659742-723232 GCF_018398535.1 Haplochromis burtoni | reverse complement strand
TAATGGTAATGCAATTCAAGTGATGTGATTTCATCAGGTGAATAGTTTTAAATTATCTGCCAAGGAACTTGGATGTTATGTTAGATTTATTTTTGTTTGTTTTGTTTTTATTTTTGCTCACTAGAACACAAATAGCCCTGTTCAACTAGTCTGTTCTCTTCACTGATGTAAATATTACTCTAAATATTTCACCCAAGTAGTATTACGATACCTGAAAATCCACCACTTTTGGTGGCATGTTTAAAGGTGCTAATGGTGTATTTATGTGGGTGTGGAACTACCTTTACATCCTGCACAAAAACCACACAAGCTGCTGCACAGACAGAGACAGACTTCTTCTTTTCTGCATTCACACTGATGCAAGTCAAAGCTTGTAGCTGTAGAGCACTTGACTATTATGGCTCATCTTAAATGCTATCCAAATTGAATGAGTATTTTAAAATGATTTTATCTTGTGTTTCCTCAGCCCAGCAGCCAGAGCTGTGTGCCTGTGTTTGTCAGATTCTAGAGATTTAGTTATGGACACGTTGTTCTACTTCTTAACCACAGAGGATCCGTCTCTCATGAAACCCTTCTGCAGCCAGTAAACATCGTCCTGGGCTTCCCTGATTTTGGCTTCCAACCTTCTTTTTGAATGGAAGGTTATCTTTACATGCTTTTTTGATCTTATACCCAAATGTTAATAGTATTAAGGTGCAACAGTGGCACGCTCAATGGTTTCTGTCATACTGGTACTGGGGATGGTGAGTAGAGCTGTGTTAATGTCTGCAAGATTTTCTTCTGGTAGAAGTTTGTCAGTGAGACAGTTAAGTCATGATCTTGGACATTTCTGTAGAAGAAGCGTTATTTATAAGAGGTGGTTGGGTTTCATCTATATCAGGGGTCTCAAACTCAATTTAGCTAGGGGCCGCTGAAGGCACAGTCAGCTTGAGGCTGTGTTGCACAAGGTTTTCCACAAGAAAAGTATTGTTAAAAAATTCCCATAGTCTCAAATCTATTATGTATAACACAAAAATAAATGAACAAATTAAGAGTTAATAAGTTGTGGTTTCTTCAGTCTTCTATTAATGCTGTATTCAGATTCAAATGTCTGTATTAACAGTTCTTTAACCTTTAACCTTCTTTTGAACATGAATGGAACAGTGAAGAACATGAGCTGTTCATCTGAACGTGTCTCGCCTACTCCTTGCAGCTAGAGACCTGGCAGGGCTTCCTTTCGCATAGCCCAGCCACATTTTCAATCAATCCATCAATCACCTTTATTTATAAAACACTTTAAACCAACCACAGCTGACACAAAGCGCTGTACATTGGAACCATAAAATAAAATTACAGAACTTAAATATAAATAAAAGGCAAATAAAAGAAAGAAAAAAATAATTAATTAAATAACTAATTTCATTTCAACTGAAAACTAAGTCTCACTGAGATTAAAAGCCAAAGAATAAAAGTGGGTTTTGAGACGCGATTTAAAAGTGGACAGTGAAGGGCCCTCTCTAACGTGCCGGGGCAAATTATTCCATAATTTTCGAGCCACGATAGAGAAGGCCCCGTCCCCTCTGAGTTTCCTCCTGGACCTGACCTGAGAGACCGACAGGGCCAAACAAGCTTTAATGTCATAAAGGCATGTCATGAGAGGTTTGGCCTGAGGGAGGAAGCAGTTGAGACCCTCAATATGTCTTAAAGATGTTCATCAGTAAGTCTGGTCTTGTACTTGTACTTATTGAAGTTCAAGGTGGAGAAGAGCTTTTCGCTGAAGTACGTGCTTCTAAAAAGGCACATGGGCAGCTTGAACATTCAGGAAAGCCGAAGGAAGCTAGGGGTCAGTTCTCTCAAAAAATGCCCAAGCTAGTCGGCTTTTCCGCTCACCTCCCTGAACTTCACTTTGAGTTGCACTGCAGTTTAATGAGCTTCATTTGAAGCACACAAGGGGCATCATCATCATCATCAAAGGAGATGGGGCTAGCAACAATTTGAAATGTGACTCTGTGCGTCTTGAAGTCTGCAAATCTGTGATCAAAACCTCCTGTAGCCTCAAAATGACATCAACATACTTCTCACCACTGAATGGTGTGCCTGCATCCACAAGTGCTTTGCAATGCTGGGAAATGTCAGGAACGTCTGAGAGAGCTGGGTTTTCCACAACACACGTTTTGTGGAGAATGCTTTCTTGTTGTCATAGGCAGCACTGACAAGTTGCCCCTGGCCTTGTAAGTTCTTGTTCAGTGCATTAAGCTTATATCTGATATCAACAAGAAAAGCTAAGTCCACGAGCCATTTGGGATCACTTAGCACAGGAAAAGCCACTCCATCTTTCTCCGTGAAGGCTTTCACTTCTGCTATCAACTCCAAAAAATTGTTTCAATACATTTCCCCTGCTCAGCCAATGTGCTTCAGTGAAGTAGAGCAAATCCTATATTGTGACTCCACTTCCTCTAAAAAAGCACAAAACCCTTCAGTGCTTTAAGCTCCTGGATCTGATTTGGTTGATGCATTTCCCAATGTTTACATCACTTTGTCAAACTCCAGGCGTTTGCTGCAAAGGACCTGATGATGGATAATGCAGTGCAGAGCAATAGCCTCCTCCACACCCTCCTTACCAGTCCATTTTTCCTCCCCGTCATTGATGGCATTCCATCAATTGTTATTCCAAAAAACCTCTTCCATGGCATCACACAGCTTGTGACATATCTCCTGAGCGGTGGTCTGGCCATGCATTGGAATTGCTGTAAGCAAGTACTCCATCACCTCAAAGCAGTCAACAACACCTCGGACATACACTGCAAGCTGAGCAGTAACGGTGATATCTGTGGTCTCATCAAGAGCGACTGAAACACTGAAAAAAATTTCAAAACACTGGCTTTCTCACACAGTTGCTCTTAAATGTCACTTGACAGGTCAGAAATGCTGATGTTGGCAGAAAGGCTGATGTTGCTAAACTGACCTTTCTTTTATGGACAGACTATATTTGCAGCCTGCAATATGCACTTTTTGACAAATTCACCCTTGTGAATGGCTTTCCTGCTTTGGCAATCATCTCACTAACCACATAGCTAGCTTTCACTGCTGCATTATTCTTTTTGGTTGCTTTCTTGAAGAAATCTTGTAGCCTCAGTAGATGTTTTAAGACTGGCAACCTGGTTGGGTTTCTCGTCTCCCTGGTATTTTGCATACACCGCAGCATGTCTAGTTGTGTACTGACGATTCAAATTATATTTCTTGTGCACTACAACATTCTCTGTGCAAATATGACACGCTGCTGTGCTCAACAAAGAAATATTGCATTTCTCACTTTTCCTGATATTGTCTGTGGTCATCACCAACCTTTTTCTTCACTGCAGGCTTTGAAAAAGAAATGTTTGGGGCTATGCAATATGTACATAATTCTACTTGATGTCATTGTCGCATTGAAGTTTCAATCCAATGTTTAGCCAAAGCACGGGAACGTCTAAATGCATAGAGAACGTAATTTCAGCGTCTTTTTCTTGTAACCGCAGCATGGCGATCGGCGGATTAAAGCCCGGTAGCAGTCTCATTTGTTTTTACCCTCGATGTTCATATCTTTCAGGATGACATTAACACCATGGCAGTTGTAGATGGTAGGATGTAGAGGGTTAGCGAGAACAAAAAGGCGACTGTTCACGGACTGTTATCCGCTGTGCTGTTGTTACAGGGAAAAAAAGCAGAAATGACACCGTGCTGTTGTTGATGTCATTTGTTTGGACTACTTTTACAATATATATAAATATATGTAATGTACATTGTATGAGGACATGCACCTATGCCACCGGCATGTTGGTTAGCACTGTTGCCTCACAGCTAGAAAGTCCTGAGTTCAATTCCACCATCAGACCAGGGTCTTTCTGTGTGGAGTTTGCATGTTTTCCTTGTGTTTGTGTGGGTTCTCTCTGGGTACTCCAGCTTTCTCCCACAGTCCTGCAACTTAAGTAAGCTCCAAGACTCACAAAGAGCAATAACTTGAAGCAAATGCTTTCTGTATCAGTCTCTCACACTGTTGTGGAGAACTTTTGGCTCACTCTTCCTTACAATTTTGCTTTAGTTCATCATAGTTTGGGGTATTTGGGCATGCACTTCTCTCTTGCAAAACCTTGATTCTTTAGTCATTTAGCTGTTCCGTTGTAAATTTGCTATGTTTGGGTCACTGTCCTGTTGCATAATA
Source organism: Haplochromis burtoni (assembly GCF_018398535.1). Taxonomy (NCBI): domain Eukaryota; kingdom Metazoa; phylum Chordata; class Actinopteri; order Cichliformes; family Cichlidae; genus Haplochromis; species Haplochromis burtoni. The sequence goes on along the minus strand of NW_024582640.1, from coordinate 719,052 downwards.
CAGTTAAAGCCAAGCTTTAGCTGTTGGACACGCCTGACATTGACACCCCCCCTCCTCAAATAATCAACACCCCTTCGACTTGACAATTATTGCCAGGTGTTTTGTGCTGACGCTATGTTTCGTTTTCAATGACAGTGGTGTTGTGCCAAACACATCCATTTTGATTTACTCTGTCTAATAGACATTATTGTACAAGACATGTTATTTGTTCTAATGCAACTTCCCAAAAATATCCCACGCTGATGGGTTCCTTTTAAAAAGGACTTTTTTTTGGAAACCCTGCAAAAACCTAAACTTGGTCTGTTTTTTGTGATCATGTTCTCAAGAACATTTCGTATGCTAACTGAAAGTTTTTGGCTTTGTAGAGGTGGTCACACTTACTGATCACCTAATGAAGTGTGTTTCACTGTCAGCACCTGGCAGCTACTTCCCCTTAGTTCCTATGAAGGCAAAATCCGAGACTAGTGATAATAACCTATAGAGAAACTAAATCTCAACAACAAACTTTTGATGTTTAAACTACATGCGCAGTATTTAGAGTTGTTAAAGTATCAAAATAATTATTGGCAGCTTTTCTGGCCACAGCCACCTCCTAATTCCACTGCTGGTCTGGGATAAGTGAGGACTGTCACATATACTGTACGATACACAGGGAGCAACCAGATACCCAAAAGAAGTAAACACGCATGCGCTCAAGTTCTTCATAATGACATTTACTTTATTTTGTGATTAAACACATGGCAAGAATTCCAGAGCATTAAACGAAATGCATCAAAATCAAGAAATATGTGATATATTTAATCTGTCAAGTCTATAAATCACCATAAAGGAATAATATTAGGATATCCATCATGAAATTCCAAACAAAAACAAACAAAAAAGACCAAGAAACCGTTTTTAAAATCAAAATTGTACAAGTACTTCTCTGTAACAACTATAAAGAAAGCAAAAGACAGTCATTGCTTTACACTGGAGTACACACATTCACTCATGGTGTCATCCTTAAGTCTTCTTGATTGTTTTCTCTGGTTTACACGTAAAGCAGCATAATGCAAGCTGTCTGCATCGTTGTAACCCTGCTAACAAAATAATATATTAATACATTGTAACTGCTTCTCATGTGCATTGTACTGGAAGATTTGTGCTTGTGAAAGTTACACTCCAGTGATATTTACCTCTGCATTGGTTGTGTGAGGAGATGACTGTCCTACATGAGACTCTGAAGGTAAAAGTTGAAGAAAAAGTTATTTTTTTACCAAAAAAGAAAATACAGATTAAGCTTTTAACAATGAAAATACACTGTACCTGAATATTGGCTGCAGTTTCTCCCATTCATCTTGCATATCAGGAAAGCCAGAAAGCCAGAAAGAATCATGACGAATATCAAAGCACCACCCAAAAAATACACCAAACCCAGTGAGTCCACGTCCCCTGTAAAACGTGAAAACAAGTTCACAACTTTTTTTACAAAGTTAAAATAAATACTATTGAGTAAAAACAGACCATTCCTGGTAGAAAATCTGCTCACTTTGAAAGTCCAACTTTGTCCCATTCCCTGTTGGGGAGGATCTACAGTATTTTTAGTAAGCTTAGCCTTGACGTTACTCACGTTCAAAGTCCAGTTTTGTCCCCTTTCCAAACAGTATGTGTCCACATGAGGCAACAGCACAGTAGTAGGTCCCAGCATGAGACAGATTCAGACCGTTCATCGGCAGGGTGTAGACGCAGGTGTTAGTTTGTGTTTTAGTTTTTCTCTCGCACTGATCATTCCCACCTCCATGGGTGTAAATAAGTCCTGTTTGTTGAGATTCTTCTGTTTTTCTGAACCAGTAAATGCTGCGTTCTCCATCACAGGTCCCAGTGTGTACTGTACAGTTTAGAGTCACAGAGCCTCCAGGCTGGATGGTTTCAGAAGCAGACTGCTGGACTAGAGCTTTGATGCTCAAACCTTGACTCTTTACAATGACTTTGGTACCCTCTCCAAATTCAAACACAAATGAAAGACCACTTGCACAGAAGTAAGTTGCTGTATCTGTGATTTGTACGTTGGAAATTTGTAAGTGATTTATACCCACATCAGTTTCCAACGTAAAGCGTGGATTGTCCTTGAACTCATCATAAAAAGTTCCATTTTTGTCAAATTTATAGGTATTGGAAATAAGCTGTAGCTTCTGTCCCAGTTGTTGCTTGTACCAGTAATACTTTGCAGCATCACTGTCATGAAAACATCGCAAAATCAACCTGTTTCCAACATTAGCAGATATCAATCCTTTCTCTTGATGTAAATTTCTGGGTTGTTTTAAATGATTCATCTGAGCTAAATGGGGTAAAGAGCAGAATTATTTTTAACCAGAATGATACATTTAAAACATAAATAGTTGTTCTTGTTTTTTAAATAAAATGCAACTTACTAAATTCCACCAAGAAGAGGCATGTCAGATAGAAGACAAGCTTCGGAGGTGTCATCTTGTTGAAATTGCCGTGTTGAGTGAAAAGCACTGCTCTACATCCTCACTCTCTTCAGAGACAAGACTGTTTTGATTGGCCAGGAGGGTAGATGATCACATCCACCTACAGAGGCAATCTTAGCTCTATGAGAAGAATCAGTTGGGTGAAACTATTTGACGTACTTTAAGGCTTCTGACACTTTTTCAAATCACTTATAAATAATTGAGCTTTATGCAACATATTAGAATAGAAAGCAGAGTTCTTTGGCACTAGAATTAACATCATATTGTTCTACAGAATAACTGCAGTCAGTAATTATATACATGGCTTATCCTGTGAAAGTATATTTCCGGACATCAGCAACACATTGCAAGGCATCAAACAACCCGTCTGTAAAAGTGAACTAAAAAAAACACAGTTTCCAGTTTTTCATAGATTTTATGTAAAATATTGATTTAGCTAGCGTGACATTATCCATTAGATAGCAAAGTCCTATTGTAAATTCTCAAGTTAAGTCTTCTAAACACACACAACTGAGCCAAGAATTCTCCAGACTTCATGTAACAATGTAAACAATGGCTAGTTAGCTATCTTAGTTCTCACCGATTCCAAAACAGCGAGTTTCAAAATTCACTAAACCAGCGGCAAAAGAAAACCACAAATGTGCTAAGACAGAAACTTGCTTACCGGACTGGTTTCCTCCGCTGTAGCCAATAGCCGCTGTAGTTCTGGATAATGGCTGTGGTAACCAGTGTTGGTCAAGTTACTTGAAAAAAGTAATCAGTAACTAATTACTGATTACTTCCCCAAAAAAGTAATCCCGTTACTTTACTGATTACTTAATTTCAAAAGTAATTAATTACTTAGTTACTTAGTTACTTTTTAAAAACACGATTTACAACCTGAAGAGGTGATAAAGTGATAGATCTTTCAGCCCAATTCTACTTTTTCTGCATAATCCATCATACAAAATGTAATCAAATGGAAAAGTCTCTTTTTTAACTTGTTTTATCAGTTTTAATCTTTTAACTTTATGCATCAAATAAATATTAAACTATATGCAACATTCTCTGACTTGAATAAATTAGTTTAACATTTAAACCTATTTTCTACACATTCCAGCACATAAAATAAAATATTTTTTGTGTTTACACTCACTCTTTCAAATAGATGCAAGTAAAACACAGCAGAACATAAATAAAGTCAAAGACTCAGCGGTCCTGTTGCTCTATTTTCACCTGTAAAGCAGGACTGTGGTAGGCGGAGGTTTACCCTGGTGCAGGGTATGGAAGAATCCGCGAGTTTCTCTGTGAGTTTCCCATTATGTCATAGCTACTCGGTGCTTGCTCGGAAGTTTAGGGTTTTTTTCGCTGTAAAAAGAAGATTTCTTCCCACACACAACGGACGCTAATGTTTTTGTCACTTTTTATGGAATCAAACTCAAAGTAAGGTCAGTACTTCCACGCTTGAAACGCTGCACGCTCATACTCTCTCCCGCACTCGATATGTGATCCATTGTTGATCTGCACACAGCTGTTGTCACTAACGGCGCACTCGCAGTAACGCAGCGTTCCTACGGGAAAGTAACGGTAATCTAATTACCGTTTTTGCAATAGTAATCCCTTACTTTACTCATTACTTGAAAAAAGTAATCAGATTACAGTAACGCATTACTGCCGATCTCTGGTGGTAACACAATGCATCAGAGCAACTTCCATCAATAATCGCCATCTTAGGCCCAGTTATGGACATGTGACTGGACAGATGCCGTGTGTCATAAATTTGGGGTCATGTGGGGTCTGGTCTTGCAACTTCTGGCATCATTACTGTGATTCTATTGGCTCAAATGATTAAAAAAAGGTGTAAATCAAACAAATCGTCCAATAGAAGCCGAAGCTACAGCTCCTCAGAGTTTAAAGCACCAGAGGCTGTTTAACCTTCCCATGCGCATGGCAGAAAGGGCACGCTGCCTGTGAATGTGTGTTTAATTCTTCAAAAATATATTTTTTAAAAACAAACATTTTAAGGCATGTAAATGAAATTAAATAATTTCTGCTGTTCCATACTCTTATAGGGTGTCCAAGGTGTGCCAAAATTGGTCAAACCAGGATGATGTTTATATGTTGATTGAGGTCTTCTGGAATCTGGTCCTTTGAAAACAGCAAACAATCTTTGTGTATTCAGAAGTTTGAAATAATAATAATGCTGAGCATGAATGCTGTTTTTGGAGAAAACCCTTAGGAACTTTTCAAAAGTTATGACAATATCCTTTGTTAGGGAAATGCCATCAATTTCCAGCACTTTCTGGCAAATTTGAGTGATGTCTCAAACAGTCAGGTGACTTTCCCATCTCATGCAAACAATAAAAAGCAATGAGGAAATGCCAAAAACTTGAGGGTGTCTTCAAAAGTAGTCGATTTCTGTAGACTCCCTGTTAAAATGCCCAATTTAACTGATGTACAACATTTTAAAAAACAGTTTCATGGTACAAAACACTGCATTTTTTTTCTCCTTAGATAATTTGCTGCTTTATAATAACTATATGGGGAAGACATTTGCTTACTTTTTAGGCCTAAAGTTTGGACAGATGCCCTAAGAGTGGCCAACAGGCCTCTGTAGTTTATACAAGGTCTCATCTCCACGTTTGTCAAAGAACTGCAAAGAATTCTATTGGCTGACATTTGACATAATGCCTTCTCTCTTTGGATTGTTTTATGGTCTATAAAGGTTTATTGGTTATTTGCATGTGGTCTTTAGGGCATGCATTACTAAAGTACTTACACCTCTTCATTCTTCTGAAACCCACAAAGACCACTACAGTTTAACTTGGCTAACATACGTCTCACTGAAATGATTGCTTGCGTTTGACCTTGTGTTTACAGAAGAAACTATGACGGGGTGGAATTTTTTGTGAACACATTTTCTTAAGCATAATAAATCTATGCACATGTGTATGCATAAAAAGAGGTGTGACTATATTGAGTGACAGGTATTTATAGTTTTTTCTTGTTTAATGTTTACTTCAAGATTTTGGGTATTCAGTTTGTTCAACCCCTTAGACTTACTAAGCTGGTAATTCCGAAGCTCTACTCTCTGGTCCAAATATGTGTTTTGATGTTTTAAAAAACATGGCAACATCCAAAATACCAAAGTAATCCACACAAGCCAGTGGGTAACATCACTATAACACACAATCACTGCTTCTTAAACCAAGAAGTCTTGAGTTCTATGTCTTAGTTATACAAGATAAGATTTGTAAGTTATGTAGAATTTAAAAAAGACCATTTTGGTGTGTTTATGAGGACAGGCAGCTAATGGGGAAAAACAAAGATTTAAGACTTACCAAGTCTTGTATATCAGTTATTTCAGTCATATCAGGGTGGAGTGCTGAATTGCCAGCTAATGTTAGCAAGCTGCATTCATAAATTGTACAGGTGCAACAAAAAGACACAGATATCTTCCAAACAGTCAGCAGGAAAGAAAATAACCCAAATAAGCATCTTGAATGGTGTGTAATATATTTTATTTGTCAGAAAATTCCATTAAAACCATGCAAAATACACCAGCACAGCAAGAAGGCCCTTCATAGAGCTCATGCAACTTTTGGCAGATCATTTATTCACAGGTAGGTAGCTCCATTTTAATTTGTTCTAACTTTTGCAATTTCAGAGAAATACTCCATTCATCTCTCCTCCTGGAATCGAACCGGAAATCTTTCACCCGTTGAACACGTAAACCACTACACTATGGAAAAATAGCCGTGCTGCAAACTTTCAGCAGAGTTAGTTCAAAAGTGCTAATTGCATTAACCTTGTTGTTTTAGCTAGTATACGGCTGCAATGGTGGAAAAGTAGTGGAGGCTTCCTGTTTGCAACTACACAGACACAAAAACAAAAGAGCAGATGGTTTGTTTTTGTTGTTTGTTTTATCTTTGAATCACCCAGACATATAGAGATTTAACTTTATGACTTTTTTTAAACTTCAGACCTTAATCTAAGCTATAAAAAGATTCTTAAATATGTAACCACAATATGAAAAGATAAACAGATATTCCCCAGTAGAGAGCACTCATTACATTGTACATTGTATTTCTTGTGACATAAACTGGCTTATATTTATGGTGATGTGGCACAGTGTGTTATGCACATGTTCAGAAAGGTTGGCTTCATAAAGTAACATGTTTTCTTACTGTTTTTCTTACCCCTGAGAATCAACAAGTATACTGATAATGGAAATGTAGCACCTTTGTAACCAAGGCTTTGTACTGATTATCTTCACAACAGATCTCAAAACACACGCTAACAAAACCACATCTTACGCTGAAACAAAGTCTAGATGAAACAGGTTCAGATCTGCTGCCTTACACTGGAGTACACACAGTGATTCATGGTGTCATTCATCTGCCTCCTTTGCCGGTTGGACTTTTGTGTCTGTACGGCAGCATAGTGAAGGTTGTCTGCATCTTGGTATCCCTGGTACAAAAATACACGAGTCAATAAATGTTACAGAAAAAAAATCAAGTGCTACAGTGTAATATATGTATTGGTAGCTGTTCAAAAGATAATTTGATATATATCAAAAAATATAGTCACCTCTGCATTAGCTGCATCTGAACATCTTGCTTGTGACTCTATTGTGAAACACAAAAAATATAAAAGCTTTTGTCTGTGAATACACGCTGTTCAAGAAAACAATATTATATAATGTGTATCCAGTCTTACTAACAAATCAAAGCACTTTACACTGTAAGCCACATGTGCCCTTTCATACACCCTTGCAACTGTTTTTTGTGCACTATATCTAACCATGTTTGGACTGACTGCAAGTAGATACTAGTGACTGGTTACCTTTATTCATCTTCCACACTAGAAAACTCATTAAAAGACTCAAAGTGGTGGTGAATGCCAAGACTCCACTTAAAACATGCACAAGAAAGTCAGGAAAGGTCACCTCATCTGTAGAGAACCAAACATCCATCAACATCAGTGTTGTTAATATGTTTCCATTAAAAGCTGAATGAGAGAGTATTAAAGACTGTTTAGCAAATGTGAGACAGGCTACTAGAATGCCACTTACCCTCCGAGCCCAGCTTGGTCCCATTACCAAACAGTATGTGTCCACAAGAGGCAACAGCACAATAATACATCCCATTATCAGACAAATTCAAGCTCTTTATTGGCAAATTGTAGACACACGTGTTTGTTTGTGTGTTAGCTTTCCTCTCGCAGCGATTGTTCCTGCCCTCATGGGTGTAAATGAGTCCTGGATGGGATTTTTCTGAGCTTTTGAACCAGTAAACACTGTGTTCTTCATCACAAGTCCCAGTGTGGACTGTACAGTTCAGAGTCAAAGAGGCTCCTAGCTGGACGGTTGCAGAAGACAGCTGATGGACTGAAGTTTGAAGGTTCAAATCCGAACCCTTCACATGGATTGTGGCGCCCTCTGCAAATTCAAACTTGTACGCATAGCAGCTTATGCAGTAATACGTTGCTGAGTCAGACATTTGTAAATTCGAGATTGTCAAGTGGTTCTTTCCATTTTTACTGTCCAAAGAAAATCTTGGATTGTTCTTGAAATCCTCGCTAAAAGTGCCATCTTTGTCATGTTTGTAGAAGCTAGAGATGAGCTTTGGCTTTTGTCCCAGGGTTTGTTTGTACCAGTAAAACATAACTGCAACGTCACCTTCGTAGAAACATCGCAAAGTTACATTGTCCCCAACATTAGCTGATATAAAGCCGCTCTCTTGACGAACATTTGAGGAGAGCTGAATATTAGTTACCCGGTCTGTAAAGAGAACACCATGAATGTTTGCACTTAAAATCACAATAAAAGCCTAATCACTCTATAAGTGAGATTTAATTTATATTTTTAAGAATTTAAGGTATTCCCAACTTACCAATTTTCCAGAAGACCAGGCAAATCAAAGCAAAATTCAGAGATGTCATTGTGATCAAAAGGTCTTGACCAATGTAGAAAACCTCCATACGTCCTCTAGTCTTAGAGACAAGGCTCCGTTTGATTGGCTAACCAAAAGTGACTCTGAACTACTTTTGAAACAGGGTACAAAAGTTTAACGCCCCCTTCATTATGAATTTTGGTTCTCGCAGCAAGAGATGTGGAAAACAATACCAGAGTTATAGTATTACATTAGTTTAACCATTAAAACCCCAAAAACCAATAACGTGAGTGAGAGCAAACTTGGCCAAGGTTAGGATGTTTCCGGTTAGTGTGAAAAGTAATTTAGCGCTTCTTATTGTCTTAAGAACAGTGAAATGAACCAAGATCTGATTGAAAGACGCCACAGACATTAGTTATTGTAGTGGCTGTGTGTATGCCATATCTGGTGATGTAAGTTTTCTTACTTCAGTGAGCCATATCCTTTTTAAATGCTCTATGAAAAGATCATATTTCTTATTTTTAACTTCCCGTCATTCATACATTTGGATATGTTTCAGTGTTTCTCTTGCTGGGCCCACCTTCACATTTCTAATTATCTAGCATGCTTAGAGAGAAATGCTGCATTATCAAAATTCGATTTTCTAGGCTTCTGTTCTGTTAGTAGTTTATATACATCTTTTCATTGTCTTTTCGGTTGCAATAATATGAGTGGCCACTGGGGAAAATTAGGGCAATAATCGTAAATGGACTGGTTCTTATATAGCGCTTTTCTACTCTTCTGAGCACTCAAAGTGCTTTACACAACTTGTGCTTTCACACCCATATTCGCACAAGCACATTTTCCTAGGTGCTTTCTAAGTAACATTCACACACACACTCATACTCTGATGCATGCAATTTGGTGTTAGTATCTTGCTCAAGGATATTTGGCGTGCAGACTAGGGGAAGCCTTCCGATCAGTAGATGACCTGCTCTACCGCCTGAGCTACAGCCACCCCCACATGAGGGCATCATGTGACTTACTCACAATACAACCATCAATGTCCACCCAATGGGGGCCATAAATGGACTTGCTGCAGTCGTTGAGATATATGAATCTGAATCAAAGTGGTGCGTTTGGTGATAAAAAAAAAAACTTAAATAACATGAAAAATCCAGAAAATTAATGGAAAATCTGTGAAAATCCAATTGCCCAGACCTGAAACTTGCTGTTTAAACATTAACAGCAATGTCATGAAAGTGACGCTATCCCACACTGAGAGCCATGAGTTGAAGCTTGCATGTTGACTAGATGTAAATTAAATAATATCAAGCGTACATTCCTTGAAAAGACTCAAGGACTGAACATTGCGCGATAAAAAATTGAATTTTGAGTATAGGAGAGAAGGAAGTACTGCAGCTGCAAACAGATCAGCTTTCGTCCCCATCACTGACTTTTCCACCCTGGTGACACGTGTAACAACCTGCATCTTCATAGCTGTTTTCTACCAGAGTCTAGCAATGGAGGTACAACTAGAAAGGTGATGTTACAAAATTTTACAAAGACGATTTAATTGAGGCGTCATCACATTGGTAGGTGTAGTGGTTGGTAGTTCACTCTTGTTGTCTCTCACACAGCTGCCTCCTACAGCTACTGTCACTTTTATTGAACTCTCACTCACTAAGTCTCAGTCATTTATGTTAATTGGATCATACTGGATCTTAATACAGTTCTTCTGGTTAAGAAGGTCAAAAACGTCCTGCATCTGTATTCACTGTCCTCTAGTAAAGGCTAAAAGCCAAAAAAAAAAGGATATTAAAAAAGCAGTGGGGCCATGGACATAACGGTTTTTGATATTTGGTTCATGTTTTAGCCATAAGGAAATGTTTATATTGCACCAAATTACATTTATTTTTATTTACATTTTATTTACATTTTTTTTATTTTTCATGTCTGTCATAGAATTGTGTTAGTTAAAATGTGTGTGAACCTTATAGACTGAAAGGCCACAAGAGCTTGGGCTTCACTGGTTTTGTGTGGATAAGAAGCAATATAGTTATAGAGTGCATCCTATTTGAATAAAATGAATAAAACAAAGACAATGTGATTGATTGCATTTTGATTTATTTTAGTATTTTGATGTAGTCTACTGAAGAAACTTGAGCATCATTAATACTGCATAGCTGCAGTCCATAAACACACTGCAGACACTTCCTGTCTGAAACCAGAAAGACAAAGTGAGCTAGGTGTTCTTCAAAGCACTTTGAAAGTCAGTCATTTGACTGTTGACCACACAGAAGCTACATACAGAGTCTCACTTCTCTGGTTTCAGGTGTGCAAACAACACCAAATGGAACAACATTCTGCAAATGCAGTTGTGAAAGATGTATGACATGTCTTAAATTATCAGAAGATTATCACTGATAAATTGTTTCCTGTCATGTTCAGCGTAACTGCATATTTAGAAGTTAAGTGCCTGCTTATCACAACACTGCTATGAGAAGGCACAGGCCTGCTGTTTCTGTGCGTGCAGTCTCATCTCTGAAGGCCACACTTAGAGACTGCAGAGACGTTCTGTTTATGATCCTTTTGCATTACTGAGTTTGTAATATTTGTAATATGAGCTTGCTAGCTTATGTTCCTCACAGTTCTACTGGCTTTTATGTAGCAATCTTTCTCTTTTACCTTTCTTTATCTCTGGCTTGTAGTTCTCTTCTTACCATACACAATATAATACAACAATGCTTCAACAATCAACAAATCGAAAAAACAAACAAAAAACAAATGCTTTAAAGACACAGTTCTTCTTACAGAACAACATGGCTACAAATGAAATTCCAGGTTTACTGTTTGACACTGGAGTACACACATTCGGTGTTTGTGTTGTCTCTTTGTCTCTTGGATCGGTTGACCTTGTGGTCCCTCAAAGCAGCATAATGGAGGTTGTCTGAATCTTGGTTACCCTGATAATAACATAACAATTTAAAATTAGTACTTTATAATTCTTTATTGCCACTACAGCATAATGGCACATTGCTAAGGACATCTACACACCTGGAAGAATAAATGCATCATCAAATGTGCTGCTTTACATTCAGTAGCAGGCAGGTGCAGTTGATGGTGGGAATCTCATAGTAGTTCATACCAGACTTCATTTGCAATATATATACATTTATATTGTGCCTCACGTCTTCTTGTACCACAGAAATGTGTCAAAGTTGCCAACTCTCTGCTGACCTAATAACTGCAGAGTTTCAAACCTCCTCCGGTATTTACATAAACACAAAAACTGCACCGGGAGCTTCATGGCATGTTTTGTTATAGCCGAGCAGCTCTTCTGGTTCTAATGTTTAGATGGCCCAGTACTTTTGTCCATATACAGTATTACTGATATCTTCCACTTTGTCAAACTTGATAACTTCCAATGGTTGGTCATTATGTTGATGGAAGCCATAACTGTATCTAGCAATGTTTCCTCTTATTTGTTTTTAAAGATTATTTTTAGTAAACATAGGTCCAAACATAATTTTCTGTTGCTTAAGATAGTAGAAATGCAAAGATTGCAACATCACAAACTAGAAAACTGGTGTACCCTACTTCTGTCTATCTACATACAGTTAGACTGGCAGATTAGTACTCACTTCTGCATTTGGAGTTGAGGCATTTGCAGATCTTGCTTGAGAGTCTGGTTATGAAGGTTGGAGACAAAGTTGCTTTTTAAGTCTTTATGACTGTATATGCTACCTAAACATGAGTGAAAAGTAACCAGCGCCTACCTGAACTTTGGCGTTTCATTTTGATATTAATCGTCAGTGCTGCATATGACAGCATAAGCAGCAGAATAATGGTAAATATCAACGCTCCACTCAGGAAATACACCAAGACAACAGAGTGCTCATCTGCAAGTTAAGATGAGTAAAGCAAACATTTTTGAACATGCTTTGTGTGTAAAACAGTCTCAGTCATGCAAATATGAAACGGATTTTGTATTGCTACTTACGCTCTAAGTGGAGCTCTTCCCGGTCTCCAAACAGTATGTGTCCACATGAGGCAACAGCACAGTAGCTCGAAGCATCAGACAGATTATGACTTTTCATGGGTAAGTTGTAGAAGCAGGTGTGTGTTTGTGTCATAGGCCTCTTCTCATACTCATCACTCCTGACTCCGTTGGCATAAATGAGTCCAGGATGAGATTCGGCAGAATCCTGGAACCAGTAAACTCTGTGGCCTCCATCATAGGTATGTTTGTGTATAATACAGTTCAGAGCAGAGCCTCCAGGCTCAATGGTTTCGGATGGAACCATCGTCTCAGACTGATGGAGCAAAGTTTGGATGTTTATCCCTGAACCCTCTACACTGACAGTAAAACCTTCAGAAAATTCAAAATCGTATACATAGATACCAATGCAGTAATAAGTAGCTGAGTCCGAAATCTGTAGATCTGAAATGATCAAGTGATTGTTACCATTTCCAGTGTCTAGTGAGAAACGAGAATTGTTTTCAAACTCACTGTAAAACGTGCCATTTTTTTCATGTTTATAAAATTTAGACACAAGCTTTGGATTCTGTCCCAGAGATTGTTTATACCAGTAAAACATCACTGCGTCTTCTTCGTAGAAACATTGCAAAGTCACTTTGTCACCAATGCTAGGCGACACAAAACCACTTTCTTGACGCACATAAACTGAGGATTTCAGGTTAGTCTTCTGAGCTGAAGAGGAAAAAAACACTGATTTTAAAAGATGATGTATATCAGTATATATATGCGTTCTATACAGCTGTATTTAGAAGAGACAACTTACCTACACTACCCAGTGCCAGGCATGTCAGACACAAAGCAAACTTTAAAGGCATCATCGTGTCCACATCGTATCCTGTTGAATGTACTGACTCTCACCAAGCTCTTTATTCCTCTGAGTGGACTGCATTTGATTGGCTAACGAGAAGTAACGCCTAGGAGCATCAATACTTGTGATGTTCCACACCGATTTCTGTCCCTTTAATTTCAACTTAAATGTAATCAGGTACACTATGACATTGCTTTAACTATTGTTACTTTCATTACTTGATGTTGTGTAAATTGCTGTTTTTGATCACAACATATCAGAAAATGACAAACTGTAACAATAAATGGTACGTTAACTATTTTCATGTATTGCACCTCTGCATAATTATACCCCTGCATTATCTTCTCCAGTAACAAAAAAAGTCTTGGTCCATAAAGAAAAATCTGATTTTATATTAAATGTATTAGCAACAGCTGGGTGTGTCTATGTTAGCTAATTGTGGGCAACACTTTCTTTTAATACTCTGCACAAGTGCCAGCGCTAACACAGACAGAAAACCTGAAGAGATAACCAATGAGTCCTGGAAGAATATGGTAGTATGAAAACCGTTATGTCAAGATAACATTAGTAAATATATAAAATATATATATTTTACATTATGCAAATTTTACAGGGGTATTCACTGCTTCATATATGAAGGACTCATATTTAAGAGCTGATATATGGGGCGGAGCACAAATAGATTTGCTGGGAGTCATTAAAAGAAGCTCAGGCTAATCTCTAAATAGCTGCTATTTGCGGTTGGTGGTAATATTTACTTATATTATACATGCACAGAGTATGCAGTATGAACAAATGTTAGCTATTAAAATGACTCTTAATAATATTAGCTATTTTATTAGTACAGGACACCTGCTCATCAGGGAAATTGCAAACAAACTATTGTAATTACCAGATTGTTGTCTTTTTTAACTACCTAAAAGAGTAATTGGTAAGCCGAGTTAAACTGTGTGGCTGCAATGTACAAAAACAATGCAGAGACTTCCTGTTTGAGACCACAAAGAGCGCAAAGGGTCCTACAGGAGTGCATGGCTGAAGTATACTGAGAGCTATGTTTTTGCCTATCAACCACACAGACGCTAAAAAAAGACTCCCTCAGCTCTGCTGTGCGCAGACGACACATTTAGAGTAAACAACCTGCAAAGGCTTTCAGATGCCATCGATACATTTAGGGCAGATAATCTGGAAGATTTGTGTATGTCACATAATCATTTTAGACTTTGCAATAAGGCGGGATTTGTTGTTGTGAAATGGTTGCCGCTTTGTGTGAGCAACCTACCGCACCTGGAAGAAGACTGTGTTGTATGAGTCACATCTGCAGTGCCATGCCGGTTGTTTCCTCCTGACTCAGATTGTGTTAATGAGAGTGTTTCATTCAAAAATCGATCTAGAATCAAATAATGTGTGTTGAACTAGGGTGACGTGCTAATTATGCGCAGGCTTTATGAAATATAGAGGGCTGTTCAGATCTTAAGCTCTGCAACACAAAGGTGCATTGTGTGCATACACACAGTTGTGTGTATGTCGCTCGCTGTACATCGTGAATGCAATGTAAGTACAGCGACAATGGAAATATCACACCTTTGACAAAAGAACCTGGCTCAGCTGCAGTTAAGCAAACATGTCTGTTTATTTTGTAAGGCACAGATTTACATTTAGTTTACGGAGGAGAAAACCACACAAACAAAAAAAGCAAAAAATGTGTCATTTTTCTCACAGAGACTACAAAGAAAACATGTCCAACTTTATTGCTTCACACTAGAATAAACACATTGGCTAAGGGTGTCCTCTTGCTGCCTTCTTGATCTGGTGGCCTTGTTCACCTTCAAAGCAGCATAATGGAGATGGTCTGCATCTTGAGATGCCTGTTTAGAAAAAAAGAAAGAAAAATGTTACCCTTGAACCAGCAAGCTTAGCCACTGGATGGCACATTAAAAGAAAACCTCACTTATAATAAAATTAATTTCAAAACAACAGAACTACAAGTGAAAACTGGACATTGTGACCTTCGCAAGAATATGTAATACTGCAATGCATCGAATTGTTAAGGTGCTCTTCATTCTGTGTTTTTTTCCTTCCATTGTAAGGTCTCGAAAAACAGTTAATTTATTCACTGATATTTTTTTAGAAATTAGAACATTACAGAAAAACTTACGTCTCCATTTGGATTCGAGGTCCCTGAAGACTCCGCGCGAGGGTCTGTTTATAAAAAAGAAAGAAAAAAATGATCCTTCTTTTAACTCAGTTGGCGCAGTCACGACAAAATGACTCTCCATATGTAGTCAACACAGAATTGCAGAGGACACTTTAATATACTGAACAACAGTAAACCACCTATGACTTAATAATAAATTAGGTATGTCCTGAGCTAATTCATTTCATTCCAGTAAACAAAATAAATAAATAACTACACTTAAGAATTTTTTTTTTTACATCTTTGCAATTGACAGTAAGAAAAGGTACAAATTGCATTTATGTAGTATACATATTTATGAAATGACTTTGTTAAAAAGAAAAATGAAAGAAAGAAATGTACTTGTTGTACACATTATCTGGACTTTAAGCGAGTCGACCAAAAATTTCAACCAAGTGTGCTGAAGAAACACCAGTTGATGTCTTCAGTTAATGTAACAATGAGCATTATGACTACTTAACAACTTATTAATGTCTTTCTTCCTTGTTATTGCATTCAGTAAAATCTAAAGAAGTCAGTTAACCCACCTGTGCATTTGCAGTTTTTTCTCTTGTACAACGTACAGGCTGCATAAGCCAGGAAAACCAACAGACTTGAATTGAACGCCAAAGCTCCGCTCAAGGCGTACACATAGATAAAATATTCCCCCTCTTCTGTAGAGAACCAGACATTAAAAGACACCACATACATCATATTTGATTAGAAACTATTGTTACTGTTCAACAAAAGAGGCAGGAGCGGTAGCTACCCTCAATGTTCAGCTTGGCCCCATTTCCAAACAGTATGTGTCCACATGAAGCCACGGCACAGTAGTAGGTCCCAGCATGAGACCGATTGAGACTCTCCATTCGCAGGTTGTACACACAGGTTTGGGTCTGTGAGCTGCGATTCCTCTCACATTGATCATTTCTGCCTCCGTGGGTGTAGATGAGTCCAGGGTGAGATTCTTCAGAGTTTTTGAACCAGTAAACACTGTGTTTTTCGCTACAGGTTCCAGCGTGCACTGTACAGTTCAGCATCACAGAGCCTCCAGACTGGATGGTCTCAGGTGTTGATTGATGAACTGAAGCTTGGAAAACCAAATCTGAATCCTTCACTTGGATGATAATCCCCTCCAAAAATTCATACACATATGAATAGCCACTTATGCAGTAGTAAGTAGCAGAGTCTGACATTTGTGCTTTTGAGATCTTCAAGTTGTTTTTATAGTTCATAGTTTCCAGTTCAAAGCGAGACTCATTCTTAAATTCATCAGTGAAAGTGCCATCTTTTTCATGCTTATAGAATTTCGACACCAGCTGTGGTTTCTGTCCCAGAGGTTGCTTATACCAGTAAAACATCACTGCAACAGTAGTGTGATTGAATGAACAATTTAAAGTTAAATCCTGACCAGCTTTAACAAATGTGATATTTAATGATGGTGATAGCTTCAGAGCTGCCAAATGAACTGAAAATAAAAGAAAATACACAGTGAACTTAATATAATAACTGGATAAGTATTGGAATTTATGAGATTGTATAGCTGTCAACAAAATTATTTAAGTTGCAACTTACCTATTGATCCTGAGAGTAGATATGTCACATATAAGGATAACAGCGGGGGTGTCATTTTGTTCAAATTGCTGTGGATCATTGAGAGAAGGTCTTTACGTTCTCTACTTATCAGAGACAAGACTGTTTTTGATTGGTCACTCAGAATGACTGAAAGATCACATGCTCAGTGCCCCCTGTAGGGTTCATTTAGGTCTATGAGACGATCTACAAAGGAGGTAATCAAAGCAGATTTGAAAAACTTTACTTCAAAGAGCAAGTTATGCAGATTTACTGAAGAAAATGCACATCCAGTTTACATTATGGCAGGCTCTGCCTGTACATGTGACCAATCACATGAGTACTACTGAATAATTTACTCATCACTCAATTAATGTTATTCTACCAGTAAAGGTGCTTTGCAACCTGCAGAATATGTAAATGTTCACCATTAGCATTGGCTAGTTAACATTAGCATTCTTTGAAGGTCTGAATGTATTATGCATGTTTGGTAGCCAGGTCTCACCTCTTGAGTTTGTCACCGTAATGTTTATGAACAAGAATAAACTTGCAGACGGAGCCTTCACAGACTTTACAATAAACGCATCTTTGGTCATATTGTATAATGTTTAGATTGGTGTTTTTTGTGACTTTTTCAGTGTTCATATGGATAAAAACTGAGAGATTTAGTGCTTTATTTTGTACAGCTTCTGTCGTTATGCAATGTCATGCAAACAAAACAGCATAAGGAGATCTATTTAATCATGGTAGAGGTGTTTTGTTTTTAATTAACACCATATGGTTCAACATGTAGAAAAGGAAGAGAAAGCATAACAGAAATGTTTCATGTGGTATTTTTAACATAGACTATATATGAATGTAACCACTGTGATGTCACCCACTGTACTACCAGAAATACACTGTCACATAGCTGACTGACACAAATCTCTGTCCTACTAAGGACATGCGCATGTCCAGTCTTTTAAAATACAAACAACAACACAAAGATGCTTCATAGCAACTGTGTCTGTTATTAAACTGCAGGAACGTGCAGAAATAGAAGCTACAGTGAGACAACTCTGTTGATGACTGCATTGATTTTTTTACTCTTTGAAGATCGGGCTCTGGCTCCTGGGCTGGCGTTGACATACATTCACTCTGGGTTCTTTGTTAGCTTTGTGTTAGCACGCTGTGTGTGCGGATACTTGCAAAGAGCCAGAGTAATGCTGGTGGCTGTTTCTGTTCTAGATGCAATGTGCACTTTACGTAGAAACTCGTGTCCTTTTGTGCAATAAGGATAAAAGTAATATCAATATCACCACTCCTCAAACGTTAGACTGGACCACCTTTTTCTGTCTCCCTGCACATAAACGCAGGATGAAAAATACACGTTTGATGTTTTTTCCCCCTTACTATCTATTCATTGTGCAGATAATTGAAAAACCTAATCATATCATTCTTATTGTAACTTCCTATTTCTGAATTTAGTAGAGTAATCTGCATTATAATGTACCACATTCTATTACTGTGTTAACAAAAAGTGTCATTTTTGACATAGTAACATATTATGTTATGGCACATTGCCTCCAAGTCTGTATACTATATATTTTCAGTGTTAGCAGTTTGAAAATATGGATGTTTTTTAAGTGATCACAACTGACTGTATATGGGTAAACTATATTACCATGCTTGGTTCATAAATTAGCATAAACCAGTAGAACAAAGAAACGTTGTAATTAGCAACATAAATAAGACAAAATAGCATCACTCTGCTCACAAAACTGAGGCCTAGCAGACAGCTATTAGCAGTTATTGGCTAGCACACCTATCAACCTATCGCGTGAGTGAGCCTAAATGACATTCAAACATCTTACTCATTTAAAAACAGATAATTTGTAATGATGGTAACGATTACCTATAATATCTCTGACAGAAGTTAGGTATTTCAAATTAGGAGACTATGGAAATTACTTCACTTTTGAAGTGGCCATGGAAGAATTGCATTATTTTGTTCTTTTTCTAAACTACTGAAAGTTGCTGCTTTATGTGGAAATACTATTTGTGAGGAATCTTGTCACAGTAACAAGGAGGTTGCTCGGTGCATGAATGGAAGCCCCCAGCAGACGAGACCTACTTTAGAGTAACTAAAGGAGAGTTCAGGGTTACATGTTCCAGCTATATACTTTATCAAAAAGGAACATTTTAAGCCTAACCTTGAGAACCTAAAGTAGAGAGGTTGTCCCTCTCCTGAATCCAAAGTGGGAGCTGGTTCCACAGATGAGAGGCCTGTCCCATCAGCCCCAAGTGGTCACGGCAGATCACTAGCTGTCCCTGAGCCTGGTTCTATTGCGGGTTTCTTCTCATTAAAAGGAAGTTTGAGCACTTAGCAACAACTAAGTGCTTGTTCAAAGGTGGTTGTCGTTGGGGTTTTGTCTGTATTATTGCAGAGGCTTAGACCTTACAATAAAGGGCCTTGATGTGGCTGTTGTTGTGATTTGGCACTATATAAATAAAACTGAACTGATTTGAAAAAGTAAGCCTGCAGTCTGAGAGCAAACCGTTGTACTGGGTCGAGATGCTACTGTTACCCACCATTTAGTTTGAAATGTTAGAAACATAAAACATGTTTTTGTTTTGTTTTAATGAATGGATGCTCAGTTCATTGCAAATAATGCAGGGCCACAACTCTGGCTCTGGGTTTTATTTTTTAATATTTTACAAAAACAACTAAGCAGCAGATAACTTTAAACTATAATGACTTTCCTAAAAAGTGAAGCTTTGGGTCAAGCTTCTGTACTTTTAGGGAACTGAAACTGTTCAGCGGTTATGGATGACTGCTGTTTTTACAAAGGAGCAGCTTCCTGTGGAGCAAGAAATGCATTCACACAGTTGAAGCTGAAGGTATGTAAAAGAAATCCTTCTCCTTCAATCTTTTTTTCATAATCGTAGTTTATTGCCGATTGCTTTTAGTTTTTCACGTACACAGCAGGTCTTGTGAGAGTGGGCTTGCAAACATGAGAGGTTATGTGGCCAGGGGGCAACAGCCAGGTCTTCCTGTGTTTAAGCTCTCGTAGGACTTATGTTTCCACCAGTGGAAACTTATACTCTGTCGCTCAGATCACCTTGACCACAGAAGTGAAAGGTAAACAGTGAGAACTTACTGTAGCTGTGACCTGCATTTACGAAGGTATTAATAGATCGTGGGGGGTTTTATGCTTCTCTACACTACATTTGGGTTCAGTTTGATAGTCTATGTATAACAATGCTGAGCTATGTGATTTTGCTGAGCTCACAAAAGTTATTAGTCATCCAGCTGGTACATACAAAATATATTTTATTTTACATGATTTTACATTTGGCAGTGTGTATCTTTGCATCCATTCACACTTTTCTGCTCTTTACTCTAGAGTACACACAAATATTATCCAAGTTTTCTTCTTGACGATGTTGTTTACTGCTCCTCTTCAGACTCAGAGCTGCATAGTGGAGGCTGTCTGCATCTTGGCTCTGTTAGTGACGGACAAATGGGGGGATTGTGTTAAAATATAACTGGAAACATATCATATCTAATATAAATATAGCATCTGCTTCTATTAAAAACATGTGAGCAGATTCTATAGGCTTTTTCACCTACCACTGCATCTGAGACTGTACAGGTTTGATGAGGAACAGCTCCTGCAAATCAAAGAAAGTAAATAAGCATGCTAGTCACATAGTTAGAGGATTATTATCATTAGAGATGGCAGAGACCTCACCTTTGCAGACAGAGCACATGTTTTTCCTAAGCTTGTACATGATGAAAGCCAAGACAAAGAGCAAAATAATGGAACCTCCTAATGCCGCGCTCAGGACATAAACCAAGACAGGGAAACCTAACACACACACAAAACAGATGTTACACAGTCGGTGTTTCACAGATTGCTTGAAACAGTAGTATGAAGTCACCCTCCTGCAGTATCACCTACCTGCAATCTCAACCTTTGTTCCATTTCCAAAAATAATCTCTCCACAGGAGGCCAAAGCACAGTAGTAGATCCCAGCATCAGCAGAGCTCACTGACTTTATTGCAAGATTTAAAGTGCAATTTCTCCTGTGAGGTGTTTCCTGTGAGATGTCTGCACACACGTGTCCCTCGCTGGGATACATGACTGTAGACTGAGACGCTCCATGCCTGAACCAGTAAAGGTTCAGCTCTCCTGCACATGGTTCAGCTTCCACTGTGCAGGTCAAGTTCAAAGAGTCCCCCAAGCGAAGCGGCTTCAACGTTGGCTGGTCTATTGCAGATCCAATGCTGGTCGCTGGTGATTTGACATGAAGGAAAACTCCTTGTCCAAATTCAATAGCGTTAAAGACTAAAACCCCACAGTAATACGTCCCTGAATCTGACAGGCTGAGGTTTGTGATTTTGAGATATTCTTTTGGACCTTCTACAAGGACTTTAAACCTGTCTTTATACTGTGCATAGATATCAGCTTCTGGGCTGTGCTTCATCCGAGTTGATATGATGTTAGGTTTGCCACCCAGGCTTTGCTGGTACCAAGAAAGGAAAGTTACAGCATCATCTTGACAAATGCATGTTATTGTTACATTCTCCCCGACTTTAGCAATCTTGATTCCACTCTCCTGAATTACACTTGAGGTCTTGTGAGCAGCTAGCACCTGACCTGGACAGAAGTGCATACAATTGTTTTAATTATATCTTTAACATCTCATCAGTCTCTTTTTAGAATTTACATCCTTGAAAAAAGAAACTGTGAAAAAAATGCAAAATACTCACAGATTTTATAGAGAATTGCAAGAAAAACACAAAGAGGCATCATCTCTGAAGCTCTGCAGTATGTATCGTGTGCCTTTACGGACGCACCCAACTCTTATAGGAGACGAAGACTGATCGTGATTGGCTAAGCTCAATGGTTGGTTTTCAATTCAGAACTACAGTTTGTTTCTTTCCAAAAGATCAGACTGATCAGGTGACTGGAGGTGTGATTGGGGTCAAGTCTTTTTTGGTGACATCATTGTTGCTGTACTAAGGGCAGAAGGTGTGGTAATGTGTATTTTATGTAGGAAGGTTTCTTGGGCCAATTTTTGTTAGTTATAGAGGTTTGTGTGTGTTTGTATTTGTTCTGCAACACATCTAGGGTGTTTTTTAATATCTGATCTATAGATGTATTTTTAAGTCACAACACAATTTTTCATAGTTGCATGAATTTGTATGGGGAGGTGTGTTTAAACAGTTACGTGGGTTAAGAGGGAGTGTTAGTGGGGGGAGACAGAAAGTAACGCAGAAATCAGGTCAAGAAGTTTAAACCATCTAAAGCGAATACTGACATGTTATGGTTAATGGCAAAATTGTCTATGCTGTGATCCAGTTAATGAGCATAAGGGCAGAATTCACATTTGTTCCTGTACTTGTAGACATTTTAAAAATCTCAGATTTATATGGTCATATATGAAGAAATTGGTGTACAGATGTTTTCCGGATTGACAATGGTTGGACTGTTTGGCGATAATTTGTGGACAACCTGAAAAATGAAGCTAACTTGGAAGTGACAAAAACTGCAGTTCCTCTGGGAACCATCTGAGGCTGTCTGAAAGTATTTCAAATTGAAAAGTGATTAAAAATGACTTTTAGGTTGCTCCTGGGTCTCCAACTCAGCATTTTGAGTTTGTTCTGGACTTTTCAGCTACATCTTAGTTCTTGTTATATTCTTATTTATAGTTCTTGGTTTCTTGTCTCATTATGTTAGTTCCCTTTGTGTCCAGTTTGTGCTAGTTTCATCTCTGTGACTTGTAATCAGCGTCTCCTGTGTGAGTCAGTGTTGTCTCCATGTTTGTTACTGTTTTTAGCTCACCAGTTGTGACCCCGTGTCTGTCTGGCCTCTCTGTGCCCTGTCTTTGTGGTTGTCTGGTTTTCCCTGTTCTTTCTGTCAAGTTCATAAATATTTAATCTTGGTTCCTGTGTTAATCTCTTCCTGTTCCTGTAGTCATCTCTTTGTGTTTCGTCCGTTTGTGTCCTCTTGAAGTTTGTCATCTCTACATGTTTGTTTACATCTTGTCAGCTAGTACCTACCCTGCTCTATCAGTTTTTCTTTTCCTGTTTGTTTTCTGCCAGTTGCCAGCTAATAAAGCTGAGCTTTGAGTTTAATTCTGCCTGCTGAGACCTACATCTGGGTCTGATCTTAGTCAGCCACATGCCTGTTTCATAACACTTGGATTTGACTTGGACTTGTCTGCCCACACAAAGAAAGGTATTCCTACACTATATTGATGAAAGTATTCCCTCACCCACTCAGAACATTAAATTCAGGTGTTCCAATCACTTCCATGGCTACAGGTGTATAAAATCGAGAACCTATACATGCAAAATGTTTCTACAATCATTTATGAAAGAACTGGTCGTTCTCAGATTTCCAGCATGGTACAGTGATAGAATATCAGCAACAAGACCAGTCATGAAATGTCTTTGCTACAGTGTTTTAAAAAAGCAGGACTGATTGGGAATGACAGCAACTCATAAATGAAGTGTTAGGTCACATAAAACCACAGAGCTGAGTAGGCGCATAGTGCGCAAATGTCACCAACTCTCTGTAGAGTCAATCACTACAGACCTCCAAGCTTCACGTGGCCTTCAGATTAGCTCAAGAACTGTGCATAGAGAGCTTCATGGAATGGGTTTTCATGGTCAAGCTTCATCCAAGACTTACGTTACAAAGCAACTCAAAGTGTCCGATGCAGCACTGGGCTCTAGAGCACTGAAGCCGTGTTCTCATGCTTGTCTGTCTGGCAATCCAATGGGCGAGTTTGGGTTTGGTGGTTGCCAGGAGAACAGCGCTTGTCCAGCTGTACTGTGCTAAGTGTAAAGCTTGGTGAAAAGGGGATTACGGTGTGGGTTGTTTTTCAGGAGTTGGGCTTGGCCCCTTAGTTCCAGTGAAAGAAACTCATAGTGCTTCAGCATACCAAGACACTTTGGACAATTTCATGCTCCCAACTTTGTGGGAAGTTTGGTGTGGAAGAACTTAAGTGGGCTGAGTCCCTACCTCAACCTGATGGTTGGTTTGATTACACAGCGAGGTTTAATGTAACATTGCTTTTGCAACGCTTGTTTATTTCCTGTAGTTTCACAGGTTCTGTGCACATATGTTTTGTCAAAGATCGCACTCTGTGTGTGGACAGGGCAGTGACAACTGGAGGAGAGACAGATGCTGTTGTGTTTTTCTTTTCTTTTTCTTTTTTTTGCTGACAGATGTTGATTTCACTTCATGCCACTGCAATAAAATGAACTAGAAATTCATAGAAAATTGCAGGAAATGTGCATTATTCAACCCTCCACCCATCCATCCACTCACCCACCCGCCCACACACACACGCACCATTGTTCTCTTCTTTTTTCTGGGTTGTTTCAGTTTTGTAATGAGTGGCAATGTACTTTCAAAAGGTGACAAAATATTCTGGTCCATTCCCACAAATGTTTTGGATGTCAACGTAAATGCACATGACTGTGAAGTCCAGACATTTCACCAGTAACTGGCAAGATTACATTGAAGGTTCACTCTGACAAAAATGACTCAGGGTGCCAGATTAGAGCCCCTGGTAAAAGATTCCAATGCACACTTACATGCACTTACATGTTTTTGGTGGTGAAAAGGGAACAATCTTGACTGTTGTCAGGTATTTTTATCCATTTTCATACTTTTAGCTAACGTAGCATTTTCATTGGCTCCTTTCAGCTTCGCACTTGTCACATTTAGTTGCATTAGAACTTCACCAGGCAGAAGTAGACTACTGCGTGTGAATCATATAAGTCTTTTTGATCTTTGTGGTCAGGTACTGTTTTAAGAAAGCTGCGGTGAAACTTCTACGACTGTTGACTCAGAACAGATGCTGCTTTACTGACCAACAGTCTTCTCACTTTAACCCACACTTCCTGAGTAGTGCAAAGTGACAGTAAGCTGTGCAATGCTCACGGCTTCTTTGACAAGTCAGAGCTACAATGGAAACATTTTGTTGTCGTTCTTTTACGAACAGTTGAGAGGAAGTCGTGTTGCAGGTTAAAAGCGTCAACTTAAGGACCACTGGTAATGAAGAGAAAAGGTGTTTAGGTGATTTTGGCTTGGTGGACAAGACTTTTTCTTTCTCTCAGTTGTCATTTTATTGTCTTCTGTTCTCATGTTGAACTTCTCCAAAAAGCATGGCCATGACATTTTTCCACTTGGGGCATCTGGCCATGAAGTCTTTATTTTTCCAGTCAGTTCACAAAAAATCCAGAGCAGCATACTTTATTTAAATAAACTGCAAACATGTTATTATGTATTTTCCGATTCCTTTCACTTAGAGTGAGCAGGGTTAAAACAGAGATATTAAGAAGTTGCTCTTTGAAGCTATAGGTTTAGACGGCCAATGCAGTAAGAAAAAAGAAATGAGCGGATGTTTTGTGTATTTGGCTCTTCCGTGTTCAAATCATAAAAACCAAAGTGTAGCTGATGTAATTATGCTTATTCTTTGCCTTCAGTTTTAAAGGGTGCATGTAAATAGATGAACATGGGACTATGTTAAAGTAGCTTTGTGTGAATATACTTTAAAGTTATTGAATACTGAGCCTTGGTGAGACCACCCTCAGTTCATCCTCTGGTAGAAACAAGCTGTTTTAGCTCCTCCCGCTTTAGGGGTACCCGCCCTTTAAACAAACTCTTCTGATTGGCAGCCTGATGAGCAGCATGTAGGTGGTGCTTCTGCGCTTGCAGCCAGAGATGTGTGGCTGAGATGACCATATAAAGAATAATCTCTCACAGTCACTCTCACTTGCTGTACACAGATAGAAGAGTAGAAAAACACAACAGTAATGGATTGTTTTGTTTCGTGACTTTAAACTTTGGCTGTGTTGAAATCCTTGTATAAGCATGTCTTGCCACTTGGTAGTTATTGTGAAACAATTTGGTATTTTTTTAAAGCCTTGAATTCTGATGGTCATTTGAATATAAAAATCATATAGCATCGTCAGTCAAACCGGGTTTTAAAAAGTAGAAATGACGCAACAGAATATAGGGGAAAGCACAGTAGGTACATGAGGCTTGGTCAGCAAACTTATTTTGTAGTTTTTCGTTCATATATTTGCAGTACTTGCCGAGTTTCAATAGACCCAGAGAAAGCTAGAAGCTATCGTGGTTTCCTAAAACAATATTAACTCATCATTTATCAAAATGTTTTAAAACCATCAAAAACTATGAATGTAGACTGAATCCATATTCCAAATAGGTCAAAAACACTGTGAACACCACAATGGGGAGGAGTATGTATGTTTTTCCACTGTGCTTCAAGAAGTAAATTCAGGTCACTCGGGGGCATTTCCATTATCACAGTACATATGCGTGCCTGCACTGCTGGGCAAATATCTCATTTAGTGGCCCACACTTAAAGCATTTTGCTTAAATTAGTTTATGAAAATGGATCAAAAACAGGAATATGGTAGCAACTTAAAACCAAATGAAATGTTTTTTTGCAAAATAAATTAAAATAATTATAAAAAAACATGGTGACAGAGAACAGAAAGTAGAGCCAGGCCCCTACAAACCTTATCATATTGCTCCTCCTCCTTCCTCTATATATTCAAACAGGTTCAGCTCTGCATCACTTCACTACTGTTTTTTCTTTGTGACTTGACTGTGGGGAGGTTTTGAACTTATTAATAGACATAAGTGTCAAAGCATACGTGAGAAGGAGAAGTGACAGGTCACAACTGTTACTGTGAAGCAACTGGAACAAACAAACAGCATAAAAAAACAACCACATAGACATCCTGCCAGGACGGAGGAGCGGTGGGTTGTTTGTGTGGGGGGACTGGTGAAAAAACCGCTGGGCTTAAACTCGCTGTTAGATAGGCTGACCACAGTGGGAACTCAGTAGCGAGATGTGTTTTTGCATTTCTTATTACTCAGCCGGCTGAAAAACACATCCGTCTCAATAGGAAACAAGACCAAAGTTGAACAAACATCCACTCCTTACGACCCTCTGTTTGTTTGTTTGTTCTTTCTGGATAAATAACATGATGTCAAATGAAGTCATGACAGTCACATTTCATCATGGCACCAGGTTAAAAGCATAACTTCCTGAATTACTCACTTATGAAATTCCATAATTTCAGAAAAAAAGTAGCACTGTGCTCCAGCAGATTGCTCCACTGCTTCTTTGCTACCTTTCTTACACAATAAAGAAGAAAAGTGTTTGTTTTAAGACATCAAACATTGTCATGATCGTGGGGTTTCGGGGGGTTGAACAAAGGGGGCAGCGAGTAGCTTTTTATGTCAGTCAACCACAACAACACATCTAAACACCTCACTGTGTGGGTGGATTGCTTTGTGTTTTGAACAAGACACGTCTCACAAACATCAGTCTTTGATATGTGGAGACAAGCATCTTGCCTTTGTGGTGAGCTTACCTGAAATAACATATATCTCACCACTTAGCTATCTAGTGGTCACGGCCACATCTAAGCGTTGTGTGATCGCTTGAGCAAAATGTTGATCTTTTCACAAGTTTACCAAAGCACAATAATGGTGGGCTACTGCCCTCTGCTGGTCTAAAGCGTAACTGATATTAAATTGCAGGGTCCACCCAGTTTACATATTAGTTTCTATCTGATATGTAAACTTTAAACTGATCTGTACTTCCATCCATTGTTTTAACATTTATTATGTGACTTTTGTTGCCATGATGCCAGGTCCCTCTTGGAAATAAGATTTTTAATCTCAATGAGATTTTTACCTGGATAAATAAAGGACTAATAAATTAACCATTTTGTGCAAAAATTGTTTATATAGTTTTAATGGTTTAACAATTTTAATCTTTTATTATGCATTGTTGTGCTTTGATCTTAGCATATATATAGATTTAGATTCACAAATGCAAAGTTAGGTAAGGGTTAAAAGAACAAGATAAAATAAAAAAGATTAAAAAAATAATTTAAAAAAGATCAAATAAGGATAAAAATAATTAAAAATAATAATAATAAAAATACAAATAGGTAAGTGAAGACAAGTGTGGTATGCTGATGTCGATGTAGAGTCTGATAGCAGTGGGGACGAAGGAGTTGTTGAGTCGGGATGTTCTAGATTTCACACTTCTGAACCTTCGTCTATGAAGGTGTAACCTATGTTGGGGGTGTGTGGGTTCTTTGAGGATGGAGGCAGCTCTCCTCTGCTCTGCAGAGAGGGCAGCGGAGTCCTGATAATCTTCTCCACAGTTGTTATCACTCCCTGCAGGCGTTTGCGGTCCATAGCAGTAGTGCTGCTGTATCATGAAGTGATGCAGCTGGTCAGTGTGCTCTCCACAGTGCAGCTGTAGAAGCTGCAGAGGATCTTGGCCGACATACCAAATTTCCTCAGCCTGCTAAGGAAATACAGCCGATGTTCACCTTCAAATCAAAAGGTTTGCCTTTCTACTGAAACCAACATGGTTCATAGGGTGACACTTTCACTTTGAAGGTGAAATTCACTTGTCTGGTTTCAGCTTGGTGGTAAGCTAGTGAGTGGTGTTCAGTGTCCAGGTGAGGTCCTCACTGATGTGGATTCCCAGGTATCAAAAGCTGCTCACCCTTTCCACTTCACACTCACGGATAAACAGCGGCTGGTGAGGCCTCCTCTTCTTCCTCGTGTCCACTATCATCTCCTTTGTCTTATCAGGGTGGAGGTTAAGGTTGTTGTCCTCACACCATGACCCCAGACCGGCCACCTCTCTCCTGTAGGCACCTTGTCCCGTCCCGTGATGCGACCGATCACTGCAGTGTCATCCGCAAACTTCAGTATGATGTTATCTTTGTTGGAGGCGACACAGTCGTGGGTGAACAGGGTACAGAGGTTGGGGCTGAGGAGGCAACCCTGTTGGACACCAATGTTTGTGGTAACGCTGGCTGAAGTCTTGTTGCCAGCCAAGAAAGTCTAAAAATTCTTTCCACACTATGCAGAAACTGAGTCCCTGTTGTCATGAGAAGAAGGGTTGGGGCCTAAACGCAAATCTCTCAGACAGACTAGCTGAGAAAGAGGAAAACAAACCCAAGAAAGGATTTAAAATAAAGTCTTAAGGCTTCAGCAACGGTCGGCAGAGGTTTTATGTAAGACACCAACACGTCTGAAAGGACTCACTAGCTTACCACCAAGCTGAAACCAGACAAGTAGAATGTTCACCTTTAAAGTGAAAGTTTCACCCTATGAACCATGTTGGTTTCAGCAGAAAGGCAAACCTTTTGATTTGAAGGTGAACATTCTCAGTTTTTAGGTTGTGGCACACTTTTCACTCTTTCTCTACTGATTAAGAAACTAGTTGGCAAGTGTTTGCAACCAAGTCAGCGTCTACTGTGCACACTAAGAGCAACTATTTCTGCTTGTGACCATAGGTAGGTTAAAGTGCCGCACCATATACTTCCTGGCAATCATGAGGTCACTGACAGACTGTAAATTTGGGTCTCTGTGCTTTAGAAAATGAGGTCCCAGTGACTGCCAGCAACTACATACAGGATTCCAAAACACTGAAACATGTCTTTAGGGCTTTGTAACTGGGGCCAAAGAATCAACAGGGAGCACTGGGTAAACAGGACGCTCCAACATACTGAGTGCCAATCACAGGAGGTATTGGAAGGGAAATATGGAACATAATCAGGGTAACTACAAAAATCAGACAAAAAACTCACAATAAACAAGACATGAGTGACAATAACTAACAAAATAACCACACAAATATGCTTATAAAGTGATAAAAAGTCATAGTGAGAAGAAATGTGATCCCCTAATAATCCTCTGATAATTGTGATAATTTTGTCATTCTTTTTCTAATCCTTTATGTGTAGAGTGTTACTTAAAAAAAGTAAAAGTAAAAGAGGAAGTCCAAAAAAAGTTTAACTTAAAAAAAAAACCCTAATTTAATCACTCAGATGGTCTAAAATTGAAAGTGATTCACACAAAAATAGCTGTTTCCTGTGGCACATGACGGAAACCCACATCCGTACGTGATTCTCGCCCAGAGATCATATTCAGCGAGTGTGTATTTTTTCTGTTTTTGTAACAGTCACTGTATAAAGGCCTGCATGTGTTGCGTTTAGGCAGGGGTGTCAAACATAAGGCCCGGGGGCAGGAATCAGCCTAGTAAAGACACCAATCTGTGCCACTGGATACCTTCAAAAAATGTGAAGGCGTACGCAGATTTAAAATGTCAAAACATTTTGACTAATTTAACAGCTTTATCCATATCAGTAACATTACATTCAGTGGTCGAATGTTTGTGGATGGTGGAGGCATTTCCGCTCTTTGTTTTGATCATTGCTGAGGTCATTACTCAAAACTTAAAAAGTAATGCATTACATTACTTAATTACACGCAGGAGAAAGATGTTCTTTATGCTACTCGATAAGTTGCTTTCATGTTACTGTGTAAAATTATCTGAGAGTGTAAGAACCAAGAAGCAGGATCGATATGCAGGCAGACTAAGGATTCTGGGGAATTGGACTACTGGGAACCAGTTCTCTACAAGAACCGGTTCTTGATTCCCATCTCTTTTCATACTGCATACCAAGTAATTAACTAAAACAGAAACAATTAAAAGACAGATTTCTTTTTTTTAATAAAAAACAAACACATAGAAAGCACACATTTAACATGTAGTTTTACTGTTTGGGTTGCTTAATGTCAAAAATGGGCTGTATGTGGCCCACGATGTAAAATGAGTTTTACATCCCTGCATTTGGAGGACATTTGTCACATTTTTCTAATAGGGGTAATTCACAAGTACAATAAATATGGGGATTCAGCCAGTAGATAACTGACTTACCAACTTTTACTTAGCTATTATTAATATCTGGTTTTTATCCACACTATGAATATCTCCTGTCTTCCTCTCCACACCCCAACGTGACAGATGTCTGCCACTCTTTTAGCCTGGTTCTGCTGGAGGTTTCTTCCTTTTAAAAGGGAGTTTTTCCTTCCTACTGCTGCCAAAGCGCTTGTTTATAGGGAGTTGTCTGATCGTTGGGGTTGTCTCTGTATTAATTTAGGGTCTTTACCTTCCAATATAAAGCACTTTTTCTCTTTTTGCTTACCTGCCATTAACTGTGCTCCCTTAGCTGAACAATAACGGAAAGTTAAACTTAATATTTCCCTGACACACATATGCAATGTGGAGCAAAGCCTCACAAAGTAAAAGAACAGATAAATTTAGAATAAAAACAAGGACACAAGACAAGCACCACAAAACCCTCAAACAAAATCTCTAGACCCTGGAATCTAGTAAGGTTTGTTTCAACATCAAGACTGTTTCTCTTAGTTTAGAAAAATAAAGTTCATATATAAACTACAAGTCAAAAGTTTGGACACACCTTCTCATTTAATGGTTTTTCTTTTTTCTTTTTTTCCCTTTTTTTACTGAAGGCACACTGAAGCAGCATGGCTACCACAGCATCCTGCAGCGATATGACATTTCATCTAGTTTGTGTTTAGTTGGACCATCATTTATTTTTCAACATGACAGTGATCCCAAACATACCTCCAGGCTGTGTGAGGGCTATTTGACCAAGAAGGAGAGTCAGTGCTGCGTCAGATGGCCTGGTCTCCACAGTCACATGACCTAAACCCAGTTGAGATGGTTTGGGATGAGATGTGAGAATGAAGGCAAAATAGCCAACAAGTGCTCAGCATCTCTGGGAACTCCTTCAAGACTTTTGGAAAAACATTTCAGGTGACGACCTCATGAAGCTCATAGAGAGAATGCCAAGTGTGCAAAGCAGTAATCAAAGCAAGGGGTGGCTATTTTAAAGAATCTAAAATACAAAACATGTTTTGAGTTATTTCAAACTTTTTTTTTTTACTTGTCCAACCTCTGGTAAAAAATTAATGCACAGCTTAAATGCTCACAAACAACTCAAACCCACAGGAAAAGTTTAAGTGAAATTTAGTTGGGTCACCAAATGTAGGCTCATAAATTTTAACGTATATGCTGAGTTTCAGTAGAGTTAAGAGTTGAGTTAAGCTAGATTCCACTGTGATTTCACTCAGTGTGCACAAATGAATACTGTCTGAAAGTAGTTTTGTTCCAAAGACATGAAAGAGTGTACATCAAAATGTGTTTCCTGTAATAACTTTTTTCCTCTTTAAAATAGGCCAGGAACACTGAGTTGGCTACTCGTTCACCACTTTGGGCAGCAGTGGCATTGTGTGGTGAAACTGGGCGGTTTTGTTTTGGGGGTTTTTTTCCACTGTGTTATGAAAAAGTGAATTTAGGTCACTCAGCCACAAACAGTCCTGCCCCTAATGTCTGCACTGTTGCACTGTTGATCAAATAACTCATTTAGGTGCATTGCATTGGAAACATTTTTGCAATCCACCCACCCAACCCTCCATCCATCAGTACATCCTGAAATTTATTCCACTTGGAGCCTAATCCTCTTTTTTTTTTTTTAAATAAACAACCAAAACTAATTGAACAACCTTCTTTGAGAAGTTAATATTAACCAACATCACAGATGTAGGAGAGACAGTGGCCATAATTTTGACTTGACTGAACAAAATCACTCCACGTGAGACGTTCTAATTGCAGAGTAGATTGGGTCGTTGACTGTGTCCTTTCTTTGTCTCCTACTTGTCTCAATCTTTTTCTTGAAATTCACAGTTGCATACTGCACAACAGCACAGTCTTCATTCTGTGGGGAATACAAAAGTCATATGATAGAATTTGTCCATATACAGTGCAATGCAAAAGTCTTCATCCACCCCTCATTTTTGATATTTTACTAGGAAAATGTGAAATGTGTGGAAATACAGTTTAAAAGAAAACAGCAGGCTTTGTACAGTTCCAACAAGTTTGAACATTTTTGTATGAACACTCTAACCCTGTTCAACACAGCCTTAACTCTTAATCTTTTTTTGTAATTTTTTAGTAGTCTTCAGGAATAGTTCTTCAGTTCTGGAGAACTATTCCTGAAGACTACTAGCTCTTCTTTGAACGTTGGCTGGTTTTTATTCTGTTCTCTGTCAGGATGATCGGGGCTCTGGGGCCAGTTCATGACTGATAGTGTTCTACTGTTTCTTTTTCTATACATATAGGCTTTTACTGGACTAGCAGCATGTTTGGGATCATTATTATTAAAAATGAAATGGATTAAAATCTCAATCTACCACTTTATTCAATCAATTTTGACAAAATGCGCAACATCATTGGCTAAATGCAGCCCCAAACCATGACAGAGTCTCCTCTGTGGTTGATAGATGGCTGTAGACATTCACTGTCATGTTTCTATCCTGACCTCCTCCATACATACTAACGATGATGTGAACTGACATTTTCTCATTTTGATTTTTCACTCCATAAAACCTGCTGCCGGTGGTATACTTCAGGTTTTTCTCACCTGATGGATTAACTGAAAGACCGGATGCATCTCTCAGGAGCTGTGTCAGGTCTTTGCTGGTGATTTTCTTATTTCTTAAGAACACGATTCTCATTTCCTACTCATGCATGCAAATATTTATAGACACGCTGTGTTGAGATATACCAAGTATTTGGCTCACAGATCCTTTTTTCTTGTTGGTGC
This sequence comes from Haplochromis burtoni, assembly GCF_018398535.1. Classification (NCBI taxonomy): domain Eukaryota; kingdom Metazoa; phylum Chordata; class Actinopteri; order Cichliformes; family Cichlidae; genus Haplochromis; species Haplochromis burtoni. Next base: position 685,591 of record NW_024582640.1, on the reverse strand, counting down.
AAAGTTGTTATTTTATTTCTGTCACGCTGTGCTATCTTTGGCATATTTGGAAGCTTCAGCTAAAGAAATAGGAAGAAATTATGTGCTGTGCCTAAAGATACAATTTAATATTAGTTCATTGTCAGTTTTGGGGAGTAACGGAAATACAAGATATGAGTAACTATTCCGTTACAGTTACCGTTTAAAAAGGTGGTATCCAGAATGCAGTTACTTTGTTGAAATAAATAGATTATACGGAGGTCTTTTCCTGTTTCATATGTTAGGCTATGCTCTCTCTATTTTTGGTAATTCCACGTTGGTGGAAACCAAAACAAAACACGCATTAAGTGGCTCTAATGCTTGTGTCTCAATCTCGCGGCCCATGTCAACTATCCTTGCGGACCGCATAATGACGTGAATAAATATTTTTTTTAAATATTATTTAAAAAATGATTTAATATGAAGGCAATAGGTATAGTGTTACAGGCACAGCCCTAAACAATGTAGCCTCATGGGCAGTGTAGTCCGTGCTGCTGGGAGAGTGGACTGCTATACCCGTTATGTGTCTGTGAGCGAGGGAGGGAGAAAAAGGAAAAGTACGAGCTGTCACCAACCAGAAAAGTGAGATGGAAGTGTGTAAATATAATAATAACCACTGCAGCCAAGAAGAGTGCCTGACGAGCCCAGTTGTAAGTAAGCTATTAAGACTCGACTGTACACCGTGTTTGTGTTCCGTTGGTGCAGCCTTTCAACGCCTCTCTCTGTCTCAAACTTGACCCAGACAACAAAGTAAAGCTAGTTTTCGGTTACGAGCCCGACACGAAACCCGACATATTAGCTAGAGGTCCCTTTACTACGGTTCGGAGCCGCAGACCTGTTTTATATACGCGCGGAATAGTTTCTATCCCGGATCGCTGCAAAAAGTTCAGCCTCATCTAATACCCACCCTACTGTCAGTGGCGGTCCTAGCCTGTTTGGCGCCCTAGGCGAACACTCCCTCTGGCGCCCCTCCCCACACACACACATAAAACCATAAAACCATACCGAACTTCACCAGAGAAATATACACACACACATATGAAGAGAGAGAGAGTATGCATAGTATGCAAACGGCTACCAAACAGCCATCATAATTCGTCATACAATGAGAACAGGAGAAATCAACAATTGACAATGACTAATTAATATTAAAATATGTAACATAATGTATTGTTTGGAGTTTAGTCTGTTACTGTTACCGTTTTTACCATTTCGTTTTGGAGCAACTGTAACCCACATTATTTCCTTAAGGATTTATAAAGTATTCTGACTCTGATTGTTTCAGGATGACCTGCCATTATCCAATGACTCTGCTTACCTGTATCTTTTGCTCGTTTCTCCTCCTCTTCTTTTCTCTTTTTTCTAAACTGAGCACCTGATGGCTTTGAACTTTTCTTGTCCATCTTCCATCGGTTTTAATTTTGCACTCCAGTATGAACACCCATCCCCCAACTCGAGGATCACCACAACATAACCTAACAGACCTACACCTTAGTTCACAGATTTGCTTTGTCTAAGGTTTATTTCTGGGATTTCGCACAACCCCGGATTCAAATAATGAATACATAATGAACTTGGATTTACATCATTATGAATGAAATGTGCTCTATTTGGAAGCAGCCGGCCCCACTCCCCTTTCGACAGGTTGTGTGTGAGACTTTAAATCATCAAACTGTAAATTATAAATTGTTATTGATCCCTTTACCCCTAGTTTATTGTTTGTTTACTTGCACTGCTGTAACTGGAGCCTCGTCGTCTTGTCTCTCTAAATACTGGACTGTATGTAGCGGAGATGACAATAAAGTTTACTTTGACTTCAGCAGCAAGCAGGCGCCCCGAGGGCTCTCGCACTCACTTTACGCATATAGAATTTCGAAAAAACATCGATGCAAATTATAAGTCTACATCAGGATGTCTGGTGTTTTCGTGTTTGTTGGTTTGTTTTTATTTTGTTTTATTTTGCGAGTTGGTTATTAGATGCTGCTCCAGCCAGCCAGAGAATCCCCCGCCGCCCCGCCATCTCCTCCCTGTGGAGCAAGCAGCAGGCGCACCTCGCAAACGGAGGGCGCCCTTACTCCCAGCAAATGGGCGGTAGAAAACCGATCGGTGCCTATGCCATTCCCAATATGCACTGGCATGACATCGGGGCAGCATGAGTACGAGCAATTTTTTTTGTTTTGTTTTGTTTTGTTTGGGTTTTTTTGCCGATGCCCGTGATGTTGCCCCCCACCATGATGCCGCCCCAGGCAACCGCCCGTGTCGCCCGTATCAAAAACCGCTACTGCCTACTGTTACTCATTTTACATTAAGATTTCAAAATCTAGTTGTTATTGGTATGGCGAGTATTCTTCAGTAATAGTAATAAATCACACAACAATAGGACATTCATGTAGTTGTAAAAAGCATATATTAAGTAATCCAAAGTATTCAGAATACGTTACTCTTATTGAGTAACGTCACGGAATACGTTACAAAATACATTTTGGGGCATGTATTCTGTATTCTGTAGTGGAATACATTTTAAAAGGGACTTTCCCAACACTGTTCATTGTTAAGTTGCGTGTTATGTGTTGATACAGCACTGGTTCATCCCTTGATAATTATTCCCCACAGTGGTCAGGCACTGGACTGAAAATGACTGAAAAAGCCGTTCAAGTCCAAAGAAAAACTCTTGAGAAAGCATGAAGAACTATTGCTCAAGACCATTTAACAAATGACCACAAAGTCTAGCTGCTTTGAAGCTAAATGTAAGAAATCAGAGGTGTTTCAAGACTTACTGTCCTGTGCTTTTTCTCATTTACTAACCTCACAGTTCGCAGTGTATTCTGAAGTATTAGGCTGTTGAAGTGACCCTTATGAAAGAAATAGAAAGGAAAGAGAAATTTAACTGCTGACATATTTTATAGTCATCAGAGTGCTTTTATGATAGGCAATAGTTACCTTTAGAAGGACACTTTTTTCTCTGGACTATTTTGCAGAGGGCACCACAGAAGATTACATTGAAAATAACTGAGACAACCAGAGCTGCAACCACAGTCTTAACCAAGACAGGGGCAGCTTCGTCCTGTTTCACTGCAAAGACATAGAAAGCAACGTAGAGTAAGCAAAAGAGGAAAATAAGAGGGTGAAAGAAACTATAATAGGTTTTAGTTTTAAAACATATGTTCCAAACCTACGACATCCAGTCTCGTGCCTTTCCCAACAAGCACCTCACCGCATGAAGCCACAGCACAGTAGTACGTCCCGACATCAGACCGGCTCACGTTCTTCTTTGTGAAGCTGTAAACGCATCTCTGTGCAGAGCAGCTGGACTCAGACTTCTTCGCACAGTGGCTGCTGCTATTTTTGTGGCTGTACATGATTCCCAAGTGAGAATCTACTGTATCCTTTTTGAACCAGTAAACGTTGTCTTCTTTGGCACTGGATCCTTTGAGCAGCGTGCAGTTCAGTGTCACCGAGTCTCCTTGTTGCACAGAGTTTGATTCTGGCTGCTTTAGGAAAGTCCTGTGACTGGGCTCTAAAAAAGTATTAAAAACACATGTTAAAATAGGAAGTGCAAGAAAAAAAAGCAGATTTGTTTTTATATTGTTAATATTCCCAAATCTTAAAAACTTTCCACATTACCTCTCAGGACCAAAAACGTTCCGTCGTCAAATTTAGTGACTGAGATGCTGGTCTGTCCACAGTAGTACATGGCCGAGTCAGAATCCTGAACATTAAAAATGTTCAGACGATAGAAATCTTCTCCACTATCAACTGAAATGCGTTGATTGTTTTTAAACCCGGGGTGGAAGCTGTTGGAGTCGAGTAAATGTTTGTAGAAAGAGGATACGACTCGAGGTGACTCTCCTATGACTTGCTTGTACCAGGAGAGATATTTGGCCCTGGAGGCAAAGGAGCAATGAAAAGTCACATTATCTCCAAGGTTAGCGTAGAGGAGCGCACCATCTGGAACACAAATCAAGATAAGTTAGAGACTGCTGCAATACCAATTCACAGTTCCACAAACACAAGATAGAGAGATTTAAGGCAATTGCAACTCATTTACAGCATAAATGAATAAAAAGTGAGTGTGAAGGACTTACAGGCTCTAAAGAGAGGAACCAGGAGCACGTAAAACCTGAGCATCCTTTACTCTCACTTCACTGTTCAACCTCTTCCAGCACGAGTGCAGTTTGAACAAAGGAGCCACAGAGAGAAGTTACAACCTCAGCAGAAAAGGTGTAGACGTAACAGAGGTGTGGGTGTCAGTGCTCATCCACAGAAGGAAGTCAAAAACTCTGAGCTGACCTTTTTCTTAATGAGAAATACAAGTACATGCATATATCCATATGCGTTGTGTACATACTTAATTCACACATCCTGAATCCAAACTGCACTTTTATCAGCTTCTCCATCAAACACCTGCTTCTGCTTGAACTGCGTTGCTGTCTTTATGGTGTAGATGGTTTTTCACAGCTATAGAAGCACACAAAGCCCACTGCAGTGAACTTTGTGTGCTTTGACTTTGCATCCCCGTGTGCATGTTGATGCTTCTTCTTCCTTTGATGACTGCTCTTCATTTGACCTGAAGAGGGCAGCAAAGAACTGTATTATCCTCACTGCTGATGTTTTCCCCCCACACATGATCTAAGATTTCTTGATGAGTCACTTTGTTTGTATTCTGGTTCTCAAACTTTTAAGTGGTTCACAAAGTGAAACAGTGATTCAAAGCAAAAAATATCTAACTCTCAAGATTAGTTAGAGGTTGAGAGAAAGTGCACAACGTTTCAAACATTCCTAAATGCATTTTATTTGCATTTTACAGATGTGGAATATCAGCATTGTATTTGTTTTCATTTCTAAGTCCCCCTGAGATGTAAGTCATCTAATTTTTAGTGTTTTAAAGCAGCGGTCCCCAACCCCCAGAAAAAAAAAAAGGTTGGGAGCTGCTGTTTTAAAGAACGAAAAAGGATTATTTATTATTATTGCATATTTTATTTATGTTGATGACTGACTCAGATTACCTATTTTAAAGAAAACTGTATTTATTATAGTGAGTGACAATAAGGGAGCAATGTAACAGACTGATATTACACCCACACACAGCAGTAGTAAAACTGTTGCTGTCAGAGCACAGATCCTGAACAAAAAGAGGTCAGAGCAGGTCTGGAGCTTTGGGGGGATTCCACTGGTCTTTTTCCTTGGTTGCACAGATCAGACAAGAGGAAGCAGTCTGCTTTCAAAAAAAGGAAGGTGAGCATGCATTTGCATTGGGGCATTAGATATGTACATGTAAATGTATATGGAGATAAGCGCAGATGTGCTATTTTGGGTAAATGTCAGGTCATCAAGTGTGTTATACTGACAGATAATGCAAACATAGTAAACGAAGCAGTTTTCTCTGATCAGAGAGCTTTCTTGGGTGTTTTATGATTTGACAGATGAATCTTGGTTGATGTCATATGCTAGTATTTCATATTTTAAGATTTAGCGCTGTTCAGAACTACTTCAGTAAATGTGTTGCTCAGTCGGGTGTGGTCAGGGTGGTATGGCTATAAGCTAGGCTTACTGTTTCCCTCCGCTGGTGTCTCATCTAAGTACTAACCAGATCCGACACTGCTTAGCTGGAAAGATCACATGAAACCAGGCGAGTCAGACTGTCAATCAGTCCATGTAAGTGGTGTGAAGAATCTGTCTGTCTGATCAGTTGTAAACTCTTATCTGATTCTGATTTGGTGTATTGCAGAAGACCTCAATAAGTGCAGTCTCAGGTTGTTTGTTGCATGAGCAGCTATGGTATTTTGTCTAAAGTCACATCTGTGGGTGACTATGCGCGGTCCACTCCCCGGGTGGGGAGGATTGCACAAACACACACATAGAGTAGTTTGGCTATCTTTGTGAGGACACTGATGAATTTAAAAGCCTCTTTCTAATATTTAATCCTTAACCCAGCCTGATCATCACAGAAGGCTTCAATCATTCACTCATGTTCTTTGGATAAGTGGTTCTGGAGAAGACTGCAACCCCACACCCTGTTACTGTTTAAAATGCAGTGAGTGTGTGCTTGTAGCTGTCATCGTTTCCCACAGTAACCTAATGACTGCTATGTTTACTCAACACCTCTAAATTATAGTCTCTCGCAAACAGGAAGCATACCAATCATTTGAATACAGAGATGAAGCTGTAAAGTCTTAATTAAATGAATTCAAATCTATTTATTTTGTCTTTTGGACAAGCTCCAGAGAAACTTGTGTGACAAATGACTAACCTCAGAAAAGGTTTGCCAAGATGTTATTTGTTGAAGCAAGCATGCAGAGGAAAGTACAACAACAGCTCTAGAGATTCACACTTCACTGCAGAGTGAGGGAAAACAATCGTAGGGAAAACAATGACTTGTCAGCGACGTGCAGTCAACTATTTTTTTTCTGTCTTGTCACTGTATAATTTTCACGTCAAGAAACATAGACCATGCCCTGTGCTCTCTCCTTATCACCCACCAAATATAGAAAGACAAAAAGCAGAAGTTATAACTCAGCACTTCATTCTTCACCATATTAAAAACATGTTTGCTTTGTAATTGAGAAAACTCCCTGTGATAAAGTCTGTAATTAGGAAATTTGTATTATGTTCCCGATCAGTTATCATGCATAGGTTTGATAAAATTGAGCAACTTTGAGGGGCTTTCTTGAAGGGGCGACACTATCATTGGCCAGCAGGTGTCAGTGTAGACCCAGTGCACTTATAGAGGAGGGCTGGATTCACACTTTGAGGTACTTTGTACTTGGTGACAGTGGGGCAAACGAACTCCCTTCTGTCAAAGGCCTCGTCTGGTTAAGGAGAGAGCAGAAGGTGAGCAGTAAGAAAAACAGCACACAGTAATAACGAGAGGTTGGTTGCGCAAGTGAGATGTTCAAGTCCAGAGCTAGAGAGAGAGACAGAGAGAAGGCTCTGAGGACAAAACGCAAAATATGGGTGAGAGAAACGATCCAAATTTAACAGCATGCATGAGACTCAGTGTTAACCAAACAGGATGTTTACCAGAACTGGCTGAAATACTCTCATTTTCTCAAATGTTTTCATCCCCAAGATCTGAGTCTACAATTAACACGGGCTCATCAAAACTGGACAAAAAATGTCACTCGGTCTGATGAGTCTCAAGTTCTCCTGAAACATTTGGTTGGTAGGGTGAGAATTTGTGATAAATGACATGAAAGCATGGATCCATCCTGCCTTGTAGTGAAACTCAAGCTGGTCGTGGTGTAACGGCGTGGGGGATATTTGCTTGGCACATTCTGTGTCCCTTAGTACCAACTGAGCACCGTTTAAACACCACAGTCTACCTGAGTACTGTTGTTGATCATGTCCGTTCCTTCATGACTACAGTGTACCATCTTCTGATGGCTACAATAATGCACCAGGCCAAAAAGCTTGAATCGTCTCAAACTGGTTTCTTGAACATGACAGTGACTGTACTCAAATTGAGTCACCAGATTTCAGTCTAATAGAGCACCTCCGAATAGTGGTGTAACGCGAGATTTGAATCACAGATAGGCAGTCGACGATTCTGCACCAATTGTGTGATGTTATCTTCTCAACTCTGCGCTAACAAAATGTACTTGATATAGTGGCCAGTTGGTATTTATATATTTTAAAACAGTGACCAGTGACTTTTTGAACATTTTAGCAGATAAAAATACGTGAGATTACAGGATATATATCACACAGGAAATGCATTAAAAGTAGATTCTGTGTGATATCGTGTCAGTTATTTGAGTCTTCAACAGCTGTAATGTCTGCAAAAATGAAAGCAATGCTGTGTGAATGCTTGTAGATGTCAGTGATAGCGTCTGGCCTTTTTCCTGTAACTCAAATGATACTGTGGTAGTCTATACTGACTTTATATACTGGCAGTGTATCAATCTAAAAATGACTATCTTCATTTAGTTACAGACTGGTGACTTTATGTGTCTGAACAGCTTGGGCCTCTTTAGAAACTGGTGTCTGGTTTGACACTTGGCTATAGTCTACTTCAATCTTGTGAAGACTTTAGGTTGATTCTGAGGTTTGTGACTTCCTACTTCACAGTACTTATACATCCATGAGGCTAGTGCTGTCAAAGTGTCATCTAGTAACACAGCACGACAGAGACCACATCAGACCTGCTGCAGACAAAACAGAAACAAAACGAACCGGTAAGAATTTTGTTGTTGCATTTTGTGAATCCATTGTCCAGTTTCACTTTCAAAGAGCAGGTTTTGATGACTCAGATCCATATTCACTGGAATCATGAAATGTACTGGAAATGGGTAATATCTTGCCAGTTTAATATGAGCATGAATGATGTGGCTTGTAATATATCTTTCAGATAAAGACTTACTTTAATAAAAGCTGCAAAACTACTTTTGATAGAATTTTTAGAAGATTTTGGCACAGTTTCCATCAGCAGCAACACAGTAACCAAATAAATCAATGAATGACAAAATATATATAATCCAAATTGTTCATGCCAGTCCTCCTTCCTAATTTAGTGCTTTTAGGTGTTATAGCTGTCTTTGTTGTGATGTAATAATGTTAGCCGTTGAGTTAATTAATGTCATATTTAATTCATTGTATATGCGTGTGCTACATCATTAGGTCATGTTATACATCTGCAGTTGAAGTTGTGTATAGAGGATGTGGGAAACAAGAGCAATAAGTGTGAAGGACAAAGAGATGCAGAGATACTGCCAACAAAATTATTCAGCTTTCAGCTATCAAGCTGCTTTCAAATAATGCTGTTTTGTTCTGCAGTGTCACTCTAAAAATGCATGCTGGAGGTGCAGAATAAAAGCGTTGTTCTTCTTCTTCTTCTTCTTCTTTTTTTTTTTTTTTTTTGGGGGGGGGGGGGAGGCAGTAGTGTTGGTGACCACTAACTGTGAAAACTCACACAGACGGGCTGACCAGAATGACAAACAAAAGAAAGAGAAGAAAAGAAAAGAATAGAAAAGGCAGCAATAAGAGCAGCCAGTTTGGCAAAGACAAACAGAAACGCTGTTGACAGAACCATAATTAACATGACTATTTACATCACTGTTTACAAGTTTATACCAATGTGGTTTCTTAAAATAGGACTTTATGGCAAGCCTGGAAGTTTCCCACACAAATGTACATGTGTGTGTAGTGTATCTGTATGCAACTGCTGACATTTCTTCTTTTCTTGTTTTTATGATATTATTGTAGAGTATCTACCTTAAAATGTAAAGTGCTTTGAGGTGACTGGTGTTGAATTAAACTCACTTGAATTGAAATGGATTGAATTATAGTTTATATCACCAGATGCCCTGGTTACAAGTGTTTGGCCTAATTCATACTTTAAATCCAGAGTTTTTGTGCAGCTATTTTCCTGCCCTCATAATTTGAGCCCTTTTTTTCTCCACGTTGACATATGCACTGTTGCGTCTTGTGAGTTTACATAAATGTATGACGACTGCCGCAGTGTGTAACAGTCTTCTGTATGAGTGAGAGTAGCTGTGCCCTGTAAACTCTAATGATGTGGATTCTGCTTTTTTAGCCTGTAATTTCACTCTTTTGCGACTGAGTGTGTTTATCTCTTTTTCCCTCCTTTCATCACTGTGTTCTCCAGTCAGACAGGCTTTATCGCAGGTGGGTATCAAATGTAATAGTGCATTATAGACCAAATATGGTGCGTGTGAACTGTTGTCTGTTTTATCTTCTGGACTCTGATAGGGACTAAATGCCTTCATTGTTTTTGTTTGTCCCTGTTGTTGTACCTCGTTCCCTACTAGTCTCCACTTGCCCCATTACTATGGGCAGAAACTCCTCTTGGTCCTTTGTCAGAGCATCTGTGATTCTCCCCTAATGTACTCTCAGTTTTCCCCGGATTTCTCTGATTCCTGATGCCTGGATTACGAAGCTAACTTCAGGATAAACACTGGGTTTGCTGAACTACAGAAGTGATTCACTTCTTAAAGGAACATATCACCATGGTAACTTGTGCCGTGAAGCAGATTAGATATCAACAGGTATGAAATCAATACTTCAGAAAATAGCGTCGCCATTCCTGGTTCTTTACTTTTTTTGTTTGTTTGCTTTCTGTGGTCAGTGAAAGAACTTTACAGCAGTGTTATTATTCTAAACATTATTCTCTGCAGACACTGCAGTTTAATTTTTACTCTCAAACCCTTAAACTGCACCGAGTTTGCAGCTCAGAGAAGAACAGGGAGCAGCTGATGTTTCAAAGTTTAGTTTAAAAACGCCACATTTTTTTGTTCAGCATTATTAAAGTGCATTACTGATTCTCTGCTGGGTCAACGCGTTTCATAGGTGCAAGTTGTTAAAGCGAACGTACTAAAACCACTGACTGAAGCGCAAACTATGCATCACATTCTTACAGGAATTACACACATTCAGTTGGTGATGCAGAAAGTGTGCAAATGTTGCACGCTTGATTCTAATCTGCTGATAGGTCTCTTTTACACTACTAGAACTGCAAAAACTAGAACATAGAGCACACTCTTAGACTACCTGTTCAGTCAGGGGAATAACTTCACTTGATCTGCAGACAGACTGCAGCAGCTCTTTGACCATGGTGCATGGGAGTAAGCTTTAATGCATAAGTTTAAAGTTTCTAGGTTTTATATACAGTTTTTTTTCCTTAGAAAAGTTCAATTTTTTGTCTCCTTCTTTTATGTTGATAACCATTTTATCAGCATCTGATAGAATCTCTCGAGTAGGTGATGCTCATAGAGAGTCGTGTGACCAGTGAACCGGTCAGATGATACCAAAACCATGCCTACTTCCTGTGAACATGCAGGGGAAACCCTGGTTTAATTTAGCAAGTTTGTAACCAGCTTCGTATGACTGCTAATCCTGACTGTCAGCGGTCTGACGGACAGATGGCCTGAGTATGCTCAACTCGCCTCGTAGTGCAGGGCCCTGCAGTTCGAGCTTACTCTCTTCACCTTCACCTTAAGCTGAAAGCGCCCATGTAAACACAGGCACAGTTACAACCCCTTAGATTGCAGTCTTGTGTACACTTTTTTGTTGTTGTTGTTTTGTTTTGTTTTGTTAAAAACACTGTCTGTGATTGACACAGGAAACTGACTTAAGGGTGTAACAGCTGTTGAAAAAACTAAACGAGGAACAAGGTACTTTAGAAAGTTTAACTTGTTTGGTGTCATACTATCAGAAACGAATATTCTGAGACTGGTCTGGCTCCTGTGTACTTATCTGACTTGCTGAAGCCACATGTTCCTCCTCGCTCGCTCCGTTCAGCTGAGCAGCTGCTGCTGTCGGTCCCTAAGTCGCGGCTGAAATGCAGAGGAGACCGTGCCTTTTCAATTGCGGCTCCGATGCTCTGGAATAACCTTCCCCTCCAAATTAGACAAGCGTCATCAGTGCAGGTCTTTAAGTCCAGATTGAAAACCTATTTTTATTCCCTGGCTTTTAACTCTGTAGGAAACTGACACCTTCTTATTTATTTTATTGTTTGTAATGATTTTATGGTATTTTTAATTTGGTTGTTGTTTTGATCAGTGTTGTTCAGCACTTTGGTCTGCCTGGTGTGTTCTTAAAGTGCTATACAAATAAACGATGATGATGATGATGATGATGATGAGACACAACAACCTGTAGTCTCCTAATTACCCACTGTGGAGAAGCTGACAGCAATCTATGTTGACATATATTCCACTTCTTTCTTTTTTTTTTGCTGGGGGGGAGGGGGTGATTGTGAAATTATTTCAATTGCCCTTCATTCTGTCTATTGAACCATTTACTCACTATTAGGCCAACCATAAGCCAAATCATACTGCTAAGCCTAGATCAGGGATGTCAAACATAAGGCCCAGGGGCCAGAATCGGCACAGCAGAGAGACCCAATCTAGCCCGCTGGACAGCTTTGGAAAATATGATGGAAGGCATACAGTTTTGGCATGTTAAATAAATGTATTATTTATTTATAGCTTTTCAGCTTATTAAACTCCCCAAAGCCAGTTACACTACACTAAAGTAGTTAAGTATGTCAAGGCTGCGGCAGCAGTTGTGTGATGTGTGGGAAAGTGGACTCAAATGCAGGCACTTACTAAGATGCAAGTGAGGTTTATTGTAAATAACAGAACACAAGGCAGGGATGGCAAAAACAAAACTAAAGAAAACCTGAACTGGGAAAAACTATTGCATTTTTTAAATCTTATATTAACATATGCCAGGGATTAAATGTGTAGTTAAATGTCCTTACACTGAAATTATTCCAAAGGTTCTTCAGTTATCTGCGTGCTGGGCGGAGACAAACAAACAAACAAACAACAAATGCAACTCAGTCCTACAGCAAAGTGTGAAATAGGCGCTCCTGTCCACTGTGTTCATCATGCTTTTCTCCTTCCTAGTGTAAAATGGGCACACATGTAGAAGCTGCATCACCAGCAGGAGGAGACTTTTAAAGCCGCGAAGTCACTAGTGAGAGGCAAACGTGAAATGGACACAGTGGACCGGCGTGTCTATTACATGATACTGGGTTGAAAAACGTGTCTTTTTCTTTCGGCACATTTGTGCTACAATCAACTGACTGTAGTTCATATGCATGGAGAGGGACAATGGTGGAGGTGTATACAACTTCTGAGAAGTGGAGATAGGAATACTCCAATGGCCCAAAACAACAAGGTAAATTGGTCAAGTGCAAAGTTTAGGACAGAAGTAAGTACAAATGATTAACATGACATCAACTCTTTGCAAGCATCTCCACAAATAGCATGCTAACACAATGTGAAGAACCCAGACTGATGTTAAACCTGATTGTGCAGTCAGTCTCGCAGCCAAGGTTTCTTCCTGTGTGGTTTTACAGTATAATCACTGTGGCAATCACTTTGAAGTCTCTTTGAACCAGTTTTCAGTGTTGTCCACTTCGTGTTAATAATTAAACACTAAAAGAATGATGACTTCTACTCACGTGTGGCAAAAGATTTATACTGTTAACTGGTAATTGGCAGCGGAGTTTAAGTAATAATTTAGTTTCTCTGTGGGGGTACTCAAGTACTGTTCAGCATTACAGCATTAAGAAATGTAACAAGTAACAAACCCAATATTGACCAGTTTCTGGGCAATGTCTTTGTAAGCCACTTGAAATGTACAGTACCTATGGAATCATCCCTAACTCCCTAACTGTGTGCACATAACAGAAAACGTATTAAAGAACTCATTTTCCTTAACAAAAGTATAGAATTTTTTCCCATTTCAAATAACTACTTCAGCAACTATCAAATATAACACAGTTTGAGAGGCATAAAATGGTATTTTTGCACCAACAATGTGATTCCTAATGAGTCATTAGTCAAAAAATGGCATATCTCAGGATGGTGTGCAGTGTGTCCTTAAAGAAAACTGGGGCAAATTGATAAGTGAACGACAAAAGCAGTGGCAGACCAAGATAAAAAGGATCTGCAGCAGATGAAAAGTATCTCCAAGTCATGATCAGAAAATGGTCTCAGCGGTTGTGTATTTTGGCATATATCAGCTCCATCCTGAAGAATGCTTTTTTTCACAAGTACTGGACTGAAAAGAAGTGACAACATGTCCTATAAAGTGATAAATCCAAATTTGAAATCATCATCAGCACACAGCAGCTTGCCCAACCTCAGCATTACCGAAGCAGTTTGAAATTATAACAGACAATGGAATAAAAACCAATCAACATCCAAAGAAAAGCTTTGATTGTCCCCCAGGAACCCTGGAGAACTGTTGAAGTTGAAGACTACTCAAAGAAATGACAAGAAAGCTTACCTAAGAGAGTTCAGACTGAAAAATAAGGATACCAAATAAAATAAATGTACCAGATCTGTATTTCCAATTTTACTAGAAAACAAGAAAGAAATAAGGGGTGGTTCAACACTTTCATACAGTGGCTGTAGCTCAGGAGGTAGAGCAGGTTGTCTACTGATCGGAAAGTTGATGGTTGGTGGCTCACCCTAGTTTGCATGCAAAATATCCTTGTGGCAGGATATCTCTGATGCATCCATCGGAGTATGAATGGTAGTTAGAAAGCACTTCAAAGCATAGAATGTGTGTGAATCTGGCATGTTGAATATAGCGTAGAAATATACGAATCTATACGAATTTACTGTAGCTATACTAGAGTTGGATGTCTCGAGACCGGTCTTGGTCTCGAGACCACTTTTACGTGGTCTTGGTCTCGTCTTGGTCTCGACTGACTTTTGTCTTGGTCTCGGTCTTGGTCTCGACGGACTTTTGTCTTGGTCTTGTCTTGGTCTCGACGGACTTTTGTCTTGGTCTCGGTCTTGGTCTCGCTGTTTCGGTCTTGCGTTCTCAAATCGACATAGTGTTCGGGAGATTTGGAGTCAACCATCAGCGGAGTGGGGGGGGGTGGCTTACTGGGCTTAAGCCCAAAAACAACACACGAAGCACAGAGCGCACCGTCGTAAATTCCCCCTAATTTTGGTATGATCCGAGCTCAGGCACTAGGCGACTGAGCGCAGCACCCATGTGAGCGAGGGGGGAGAAGCTGCTGCCTGCGAATTTGCTGCAGACAGAGGAGAGCTTAAGTTTGACCAGGTACCAAAGCAAATCATTCGTACTGAACTAATAATGTAAATATGACGGTGTATCACAAAAGATTGATATCAAACTGATCACTTGGTTGCGTTACTTGCTCTTCGAGTGAATCAACAAATGGATAAATAAAAAGCCGAACAGCAATGCTGATTCTTAGCTTACATTTCATATTTTCAGTTGTTACCCTCCACGGCTAAACAAACTCTCTAAATCGGTTTCAGTTGTGTACTGATGAACACAACAATGGACATAAGGAGCTTCTTTCAAAGAAAAAACTCAGGTAGATGTTATTTTATATATTATGCTTTGGATGTTGTTCAGTATATCTATGCAAAACAAGAGGAATTTCAATACACAGCAGTATATTCACAGTTGAAACCAGATATTTACATACACTTTATGGAGAAAACATAAAAACTTTTTTTTACTGTTAAACATCAATTTAGAGTAAACTTTTGTTTTAGATAAATAAATGTTGAAATATCTTTTGAATTAGTTAAATGTCAGAATAAAAAGAGGGAGCTGTCTATTTTAATCACTTTCATCAAATTTAGGAGTACATATACACTAAGTTTATTGTTAATTAATAAGAAAACTCCAGACGATTCCATTCTGAGCTAAAGAAGCTTCTGATAGGTTAGTAGAGTCCATGTGATTTGATGTTACAATTAAAAAAGTGTTTGTGTTTTTATCTGAAGAGTACATAAATATCTGGTTTCAACTGTATATTTGATGATGTTGGTGTTTGGCTTGATTGTCAGCACAAAGAGGGAGAGAGAGGAGCAGAGATGGAACAAGAGCAGGTGAGACACACATGTTAGTCAAATGGTTGTTTGCCAAAACTCATCAGAACATGTATCTAGTACCTAGTGTTTCTTTTTAGATACCATTTGTTACTTTTCAAATTCTATATTTATTAAGTTATGCAGGCTTGTTTGCACAACAAGGCTAAATAATTATATAAACTTTTCTCAATCTAAATATTGTACTTTGGTAGAATTAAAAAATAAGTGTAGTGCAGGTCTATGATGATTTTTAGTGCTACTATCATCTAGTTCTGATTCTGGTTCTGTCTTGGTTACTGTTGTAGTCCTGTTTTAATTCCAGATCAGTTTTGGGTCTGGTTGAATTGGGGTTTAGTCCCTGTGTCTTGATACAGGCCCGACTTTGTTCTGCCTTGCTGCTTAATTAAAAAACTAGTTTAAGGTGTCCTGAATATGTATATAGAATAGCATCTGGCTGCAGTTTAAAGACTTTTTTTGTCTCGGTCTTGGTCTTGGTCTTGGTCTCGTCTCGACTCGGTCTCGGTCTTGGTCTCGTCTCAACTTGGTCTTGGTCTTGGTCTTGTCTTGGTCTCGATACCCTCTGGTCTTGGTCTTGTCTTGGTCTCGATACCCTCTGGTCTTGGTCTTGTCTTGGTCTCGATACCCTCTTGGTCTTGGTCTTGTCTTGGTCTCGGATTAGGCGGTCTTGACTACAAGTCTAAGCTATACTAAATAGACCAGTAGCCATATACTATTACTGAACAAGAACAGACAAATCAGATTTGTGCTGAGCCATTCCTCGTAAAGTAACCACATTTAAACAATAACAACAAAATGTTTTCTTAAAAAAAAAAAAAAATTAGATATGACTTTTCTCTTTCATAACAGATTCCACTAACTGAACTGTTTGATTTTACATGTTATCATCTCTTTCTCTTTCAGCTGTGAAGCACGTCATCTGAACTGCAACCACCCGACACGACGACAAGAAATCTGTCATCCAAGATGACTGAAAATAGCAACCATAATGTATCCAGCCACCCTGTAGGGTCCCACTCTTTGAATGTTTTTACCATTACCCTCCATGGCATTTTCTCTACAATTGGCATCGTGGAAAACCTCCTCATCGTTGCAGTGGTGGGCTTCCATGTCCGTCGCTCCATCATTAGCATCTGGATCCTGAACCTCGCAGTCTCTGACCTGCTAGCCACTTCTTCACTGCCCTTCTTCACCCTGTACATGGCCCGGGGCAAAACCTGGACACTGGGGACAACTTTCTGCCGCATCCATTCCTCCATCTTTTTTCTCAACATGTTCGTCAGTGGCTTCCTACTGGCGGCCATTTCTCTGGACCGCTGCTTGGTGGTGCTGAAACCTGTCTGGGCCCAAAACCACAGAAACATCCAACTAGTTAAGAAGATATGTGGGGTAATCTGGGCCATGGCTCTGATCTGCACTATCCCCTTCTTCCTGTTTCGTGACGTCATCCCTGTAGAACATGGCCGGAATCTCTGTTACTATGATTATGCTCGATTCCTGCCTGAACCAAAGAATCAGACAAATAATAAACCTATAATTAAACAACGGAAAGAAGGACTGGCAATAATGAAGCTGTTTTTTGCCTTCTTAATCCCTTTGGTCATCATCATAGTGAGCTATGCTGTTGTACACTCCATAATAGCAAACAGATGTAACCGTCGCCCTTTCCGTTTTGTTCGGCTTGTAGTGTCTGTGGTGGTGAGCTTTGTACTCTGCTGGGCACCCTACCACATATTCATCGTCATGGAAGTGATGGCTCCAAACTCTCGCTCTGTTCAGAATTTTATAAGACAGGCCCTCCCAGTTGCAGCGACGATTGGCTTCCTCAACAGCGTCCTCAATCCTGTTCTGTATGTGTTCAGCTGCCCTGACCTGTGCAATAAGATCCGACATTCTCTCGGTGCAGTGATGGAGTCTGTTCTGGCTGAGGATCTTGCAGAGTTCGCCCGGCGCCGCAGCACAGCTCGGAGCTCTATCGGCAACTCTGAGATAATGACGAGAAAGAAGCATTCCCTTGCAACTCAGGAAGAAAGTATGAGTACTTCAGTTTAGAAGTAAAACATACCATCTCTTCTTTAGTAAGTGCAAAGAAGGTTTTATTTACCTCAACTGCACATAAAAAAGTTCCCTGTTGTCTAACACATATCACTCAGGCAATACTTTTTCACAAGAAGCTTACCTGTTTTGCTATAGCATTGTATTCTCCATCCATCAATCAAGTTATTAGTGCCCCATCTAGGATTAAGAATATGTTTTAGTATAAATTAACATCATCGGGAGTTCATGTTTGGAACATGTGGATAGACTAAAATCCAACCTTAATCCTGACACTGGATGGAGCACTTGTGACCTGATGGATATTATGAGGTTTCTGTTGTTTTCATATGCTTCATATGCTTCTTTGTTTGTTTTTTTTTGGTTTTTGTTTTGTTTTTTTTGCCTGTCTCGTTTGGCTCTTTTGCCATCAGAATTGTTGTCTAAAGGCAAAGAAAGATGCCCAACGGATTTACTTTACCAAATTGACCATCCCAGCCTTGCCGTAATGGTCCATTTGACTCACCTTTTATTGTTTATTTTATTTTCACTTACTGAATACGGGACAGACTTGACTGGGGGAAAGAAGGGGAGAAAGAAAGAGGGAAAGAGAAACAGCTGAGAAGAGGGACGGGGGAGAAGGGCAAAAGACAAAAACCAACAGAATGAGCAGAAAAAAAATGCATATATCAATCACCTGGATCACCTGCTGAGAAAGAAAAAAGAAAACAAGCAGAAGAGAACAAGAGTAATAGAATAAACAACATCACAATGATATATGGGAATATGACAGTAAATACTAAATATTAAACATTATTGTGCAGCACATAAGATCAACAGAACACAGTGTGCTTTGAGGTAGGAGCCAAAAAGGGTGTAGTTTGTGGGTGTGATCACCCGTGTGTACACCTGTGAGCATGGACGCGCTTGTTTGTTTTTTTTAAAAGGTTCCTTCATGTAATGATCTGCTAGAGGGTGTGGGGGGGCCACAGCCCCGTCCTCCAGGGCATGAAGCAGGTATGGAGGAGATCAAAACTCCAGACATCCAGAGGCCCCCAGAACACAAGAGACCAAGGAAGACCAACAGAGGGGCAGCCGCGCCACTGTCCCAGAAAGAGCTGAGGAGAGTCCCAGATGAGGGCTCACTCAGCAGCCGCGGAGCAGAAGCCAGGGGGAGTTGCAGTGACGCGCCCGTGAGCTCCGCCGGCAGCCAGCCGTGCCTGAGTGACCGAGCCCCAGGCCGAGAGGCCGGGGGCACCCCACCTCCGAAGTGGCCCGAGCGAGCCCCAGGCTCCAGGCCCCGATAAGCGGCCGCCAAGGAGTGAGCCGGTGTGTACCCGGACGCCCACCCCCAGACACAAAGAACCACCAACGCACCGATGTCTGAGGGCGTCCGCCACTGGCAGGGTTTCATATGCTTCTTCATGTATTTAGACAATGACAGCAGACATTTCTCTTCAAAATAATTAAATTTTAGAAATGGCCTTTCTTTTTCATAACACAAAGAGCAAAGTTCACTCCATGTCCTTTTACAAACTTTCTTTGCTTCTTAATGGTATCTTTTCAGATTAAAGACATCCAGTAATTGGTCTAATCTGCTGCAGACGTTTAATCTAAAACTTTTGCATATTCTTAG
Organism: Haplochromis burtoni; assembly: GCF_018398535.1. NCBI lineage: Eukaryota > Metazoa > Chordata > Actinopteri > Cichliformes > Cichlidae > Haplochromis > Haplochromis burtoni. The sequence continues at coordinate 666,553 of NW_024582640.1, read as the reverse complement.
TGAAATTATGTGTGGGGATGGGTGTTTCAGTAAAAATATCTATCAGTGCTTCCTTGTGCTTGACATAGAGATATTGCATAAAAATAGAGAAAGATAGCTTTATCATTTAATTTTAGCTTTTCAGTACAAAGTCCTAGACTCATTTGTATTCCTTATATTTAGCGAATTATATGTGATGTAATGTCTGTACTCTAGCAAGAAAAAACAGTTTAGTTAGCATTATTATACAGTCATGTGCAGTATGTCACTAAATTTGCAAAAACTTCCCCATTCTATGTACCTCTCTTGTTTTGAGGGTGTTTGATGAAAATTTTTTTTGCTTTGTATATAACCGAGCCTTAGACTTTTTAAGAAATGTGTAATGTGTTTCTCACTAGATGTTATCAGCAGCTGTAAGTGCCTACACCAGCATTTTTTTTTCAGATGCAAAACATTCGGTTTCCTTTTATGATGAAATTGCTCAAGCTGTTTATGAGAAAAAGTGTATTGCACGTTTTCTTTAGCGCTCACTCATATGCTGTCAATACCTTTTAGCAGTAAAATGACATTTTAGAAAATGAATAAAAGAAAAGAAAAGCATTCCTGGCACCTTCGTATGACTAGTTGCTTACCGTTATATAACCACAATCTTGTGTTTCCATAGTGATTCACACCTTCTCTATTTTTAAAATTACTGACAGCACACGTGTGATTAAATGCAGTTTTTAATGATCGTAAACTGAGCAGCAGAAAACAATCGCTTCATAAACTCACAGTAGTTATGGATGTGCGGTTTTGACAAATATGAAACTGAATTTCCATATTTCAGCTGAGTTACATGTAAGCTGAAGTCACCGTTTGCGCAAAAATATATTTTTTCTCTCCTACCTTTAAGCAGTATCTAGATGAGGAACTGTGAATGCCCAAATAATTCTTTAGATGAAAAGGTGGAAACACTGCGAGGCATAAACTCCACATATGTCTTCCCACTGGGTGGTGCAATTGCTTTGATTGTGGTCAAGTCCAAACTATATTGCTAGAAGGTTACTCTGTCTATTTTCACTCACCCTCTTGGTGTCTGGGTGAGCTCTGGTACTAAGAGTCATGCTTTTGCTTGGGTTTTGCCCTCTTCCCAAACAGGGCAGGGACCTTTGCAGCTCTAGCCGAGCATCAGGGCAGAGGAAGATGTAGAAGAGGGGATCCAGCAAAGTGTTCAGACTGGTCAAACCATAGCACAGACGATAAATGAGGAAAAGTGAATGCTCCAGTTCACATGGATCATCAGTCAGCAGCAAGGATACAAACCTGTATCCACCTACCAGGTGGTAGGGTCCAAAGACAACAATGAAGTTGACAGTAATCACGACCAGAATTCCTACGATTTTGTGCCGTTCATGGGCGGAGAGGGATGGAGATTGCCTGAGTGTCACCCCAATGTGGGCTGAGGTGTAGCTGAGGGAGGAAACAGATTTGGAGATCAGAAACCAGCCTTTAATCTAATATACAAAACGTTCCAAAAGAACAGGGAAATATCTGATTTATCTAGAAAACATTAAGTCAGAAACATATGTGCACATGTAGATTTTGGTATTAACTCACCCCAGGATGGCACATGGCAACAAGAAGCCTAGAACCACAGTGGCAATCTTAAATTGAGCATATCGGGGGCTGACGGGGTACTGCTCCAAGCACAGCAGTCTGTCAGAGTTGAACACAGATGGCAGCAGCCCACTCAGACAGAACAGGAAGGTTAGGATCCACACCGCTACACCTGACACTGCTGCTACTCTGACTGTTCGCACCCTGCGGCTGCTGAATGGGTAAACAATAGCCAGGCAGCGGTCTGTAGCTATCAGACACAGGAACATGACACTTGCATAGACGTTCACGTAAAACACGTAGCCAACTAGCTCACAGGTTAGCTGGCCATAGGGCCACTGGTGTGGACCCTGGAGGTAAAGAATCCATAAGGGCAGTGTGAGCAGTTGGAGGAAGTCTGACAGCAGCAGGTTGAGGATGTAGACCAGCTGACAGCCTCCGCCACCTGAGCGCCCCAGGTGGTACAATCCCCAAAGAGACAGCAGGTTGCTGGGGAGACCCAGAGTGAAGATGAGGCCATAAATACAGGTCAGTCCAAATATGTCCGTGTCCAAGGGGAGGTTGCAGGTATCGTTGGACATGTCTCTGAGGGTAAAACACGTCACATGGGAAACTTGAGGTGATCTCAATCAGACATTGATTCACACTCACAGAACGGTGAGTTAATGTAGGAAAGCCCATCCATTCACTCAAGGCAGAGAGGAAGAAAGGAAGACTCTGTTCTCAGGTGCATTCTTCCTAATCACACTTGTCCACTCTGCAAGATTCATAAAGCCACTCTGCTGTGGAAAAAATCACCCTCATTTTTGAAGCTGTCACTCAACCAGGCTTCAGAGCATCCCAGATCCATTGGTGGAAATGAAAACCTGCAAAACAGATGCCATGAGTTTTTAAGTGCATGAAGACTGAACCCATAAAAAAGCTTAAATCCTTTGTACTCACCCCTCAGAGCTTTGAGACTGACTTTATTCCACAAATAGTGTGCAGCCCAGTCTGCAGCCGGGCGACCTGTGCTCAAGCAATGTTGGGAACACGTTGCCTCGACCCAGCCTTGTCTATTCTGTGATCGTTTCCTCCACAGGAAACCCACTTCTTCAGCTTTAAAGGCAACATCCTGAGGCAGGAGAACGCCTTTCTGTCCCAGAACAAAAACAAGCTCCCACTTTTTCTGAGCCTCTGTCTTTCTTGCTTCTACAGCAGCCACAAAGATTAGGCATGGACAGGCACAGTGAGTGCAGGGATCGATGTGTCCGCTGATGGGAATTCCCAAAGAATTCTTTAGATTGTAGCTAGTCTCCAGCTACAATCCATCAATCATGTTAACCCATATGCTGTGATACCTCTAAACATGCTGTTAAACAACACCGAACGAACTATTAGGTATGTCGTGTGGAATTGTATTTATTAGCTACAGTTCTTTTTCATGCCTTAAAAGAGTTAAACTCTTCTCTCATCAAAGCACCACGTGTTGTGGTTTTAGATAAAGTTTAGGGTGGTTTTAGATCATTTATAACTGATCAGTTAAGGAAATTCTGGTTGAGGTTAGTGTTTATCTAAGTCTTCAGGAAATGAATGAAAGCCAACATATGTCCTCTAAAGACATGAAAATATAATTGTGTGTGTATGAGCTTACTTCTGCTATTGTGAGGGCCAGAACGTTTTAAACTAGAGATGATATCTAAGCTCTCATTTCTGTACTCACTTTTAAAGGGTTAATTAAGTGTTAAGACTTGATGTGATGTCTAAGACTGGAATTACTATAGGGCTGGAATAGAAATAGGAATAAAAAGTTAGAGTGAAGAGAAATGTTCTCACAAATATAGCCAAAACAGTAAGTGTGCGTAGGTTTGTGTATTCTGTGTAGATTAGAGAGAGAAGGTTGAAACCACAGCAAAAAAGGTGCAGATAGACAAACCTACCAAACCAAACACAATACTGTGGTCAAATTTATTGCAAGGTAAAAGAAGAATAAGCTTCTTCCCCAACTGATTTAATTAATAATTTGTAGTCAGTAAATGTTTTACACTTTGGCTCCGAGGAACTTTTTTCATACAGTGCAGACCGAAAAAAAAGAGTACACAATTGAAATTGTTTGACTGAAGAATGGGCGTATTGAAACAATAGGTATTACTTGGTATTTTTACCACATGGGTTCAGAGGGAGGGGAGCCTAATCACTCACTTTTGTTTCTTTTAAATGTCACAAAACTTTGATTCATCAGATAACACAAGTTTGTTATTTATAAATTAGAAAGTACATAGGTTCTCCAGAGCTCCAAATAAAGATCTTCATATTTCTTTGTACATGACTGGCCATAAAGACAGATGGGAGCCATGTACTGTACAGATTGTAAGTCAGAAGCAGTCACTCTAAATAGTCCTCCAGAAACCCTGGTAGGCTGTGTATTTCTGCCAATCAGAGCACTCAAAGCGCTTTTTGATACAATTTGTCACATTCACCTATTCACACACACACACACATGAACACACATAGTATGGTCTTGCTATCCTTGTGGGGACATCTCATTGACATAATGCTTTCCCTAGCTGCTTATCCTAACCCTAACCATCAAAAATGAATGCTTAACCCTAACCGTTACCCTAAACCTAACCATAACCCAATTGTAACCCTGACACTAAAACCACATTCTGAGTGTGAAAAATGCCTACAACCCCATGGGGACCTGGATTTTGGTCCCCACAAGGGCTGTTGATCCCCACCAGTATAGTAAATTTCAGATTTTGTTCCCCACCAAGATAGGAAGAACCAGAACACACACACACACACACACACACACACACACACACACACACACACACACACACACACACACACACACACACACACATATTAATATTGTGTTTTAATCTTTGGTTTTCAGGTATTTTTATCACGTATACACTTACACGCCACTGCATGCATTAGGGGAGATTGTTTGCTCAGTAGCTTGCCTGAGAATACTTGGACATTAGGGCCGGAGAAGAGAAGCCACTGATCTTCCAACTAACAGAGTATCTCTGGGCAAGATACTTATACCAGGTTGCTCCTGATGTGGTGATCAGCATGTGAATGTCAGATAGATCACTTAGTCATTGTATGAATGTGTCTGAATGGGTGAATGATGCGCGTTGTATAAATTGGTTTAAGTGGTGAAGTAGAGTACAAAATAACTACCGTAACTGTCGGGCTATAAGCCGCTACTTTTTGCACAAGCTTTGAACCCTGCGGCTTTTAGTCAGGTGCGGCTTTTCTATGGATTGTCCATGATTTTTGTCATATCGTAAGACGATTTGTTTTATTTGTTCCGCTGTTGTACGGCACTACGTTGCCTGGCAGAAGGGCATGTGATCAGACACACAGTATCGGGGTTCAAGAGTGGTATGCTGGTCACATGTCCATCCGCCAGGCAAAATATTAATAAAAGGGGTGTGTCTCCAAACAGCCATCTCTTTCCTGACAATTCCCTTTGTGCATATTCTCTTACATATGATAAGTCAACATTGAAACACCTGCAGCTTTTAGTCAGGTGCGGCTAATGTATGTACAAAACAGGATTTTCCCCTGATTTTAGCTTGTGCGGCTAATTTTCAGGTGCGCTTTGTAGTCCGGGAAATACGGTATATAAGAGCCAGTTTGTTTACAACTGCCACATGACTTTGCCTACATTAATCACTGACAGTCTGAATCACTGGGTTATTAGGACCCCAATACAAAGTTAAAAAAAAAACCACTTCTTTTAAGTCTAAGGGATTATAAATTAAATGATAAATTAAGCTAGTTACACATGCTAAAGGACAGATATGTGTAAAGACAAAATTACTGCAGTCTTAATTTTACAGGGAAACAAATCATTTTATTGAAATAGACTTTATTCCTATTTCAGGGAGCATAAAGAAATTATACTTTATACAATGTATCTTTTTATTTTTCCCTTGATTGGTGTTGGGAAGCATTCATGTAACAAAGTGTTTTGCAGGTTACCTCTGTGGTGGCCATCTTGTTTTCCCAGTAAAGAGGAGGCCTGCCTCAATTGCAGCTCTTTTATAGGCCAGTCTGTATTAAGAAGGCGTGTCTTTAGAGTATTTAAAGGGAGCAGGAAATGGATTGGGAGTCATTTTGAGAAGTTGCTGTCTGTATGTGCATGATTTTGGCAAGAGACAATAAAACAATTACTTTAATTAAGATTGAGTGAAGTCTGATGTTTCCCTCACCGCTCCTCGCGGTATAAGTACAGTAGAGGCCCATAAAGTGTTGCAGAACAGTTTAACAGCATATGTTGGAACATGTTCTGTTGGAACATGTTGGAACATGCTCTCAACCACCCAGGTTAGGAGGGAACTGAGGAGGATTAATGGCAAGAAGGCAGCGGGTAGACTTCCGCAGGCACAAGCATTCTCCACTGCAACCACTGAACATCCAGGGTATGGACATTGAGGCTGTGGACAGCTACAGGTACCTTGGTGTTCATCTGAACAACAGACTGGACTGGACTCATAACTCAGACGCCCTCTACAGGAAAGGGCAGAGCAGGCTGTACCTGCTGCGGAGACTCAGGTCGTTTGGAGTGGAGGGCCCACTCCTGAAGACCTTCTATGACTCTGTGGTGGCTTCTGCTATCTTTTATGGTGTGGTCTGCTGGGGCGGCAGCATCTCTGCTGGGGACAGGAAGAGACTGAACAGGGTGATCCGAAGGGCCAGCTCTGTTCTAGGATGCCCTCTGGACCCAGTGGAGGTGGTGAGTGACAGGAGAATGGCGGCTAAGCTGTCATCCCTGTTGGACAACATCTCCCACCCCATGCAGCAGACTGTGACAGCACTGAGCAGCTCCTTCAGTGGGAGACTGCGGCACCCACGGTGTGGGACGGAGAGATTTCGCAGGTCTTTCCTCCCCACTGCTGTCAGACTCCACAACAAAGACTTTAACTGAACAAACACACACATCCACACATGTGCAATAACACTAAGTGCAATAATCTTTTCTGGCATCGTTGTATTTTTACTCAGTTGTATATAGCATTCGTATTCTATTTTTATCTTATTGTATATTTTTATTCTATTTTATTCTACTGTATATAGTATATTATTTTATTCTATTCTGTACAGCTGTGTACTGTATTTATTCTTATTGTATTCTAATTTTTGCGTCATAACTTTTGCACTGTCCACTTCCTGCTGTGACAAAACAAATTTCCCACGTGTGGGACTAATAAAGGTTATCTTATCTTATCTTATC
>NW_024582640.1:652677-659717 GCF_018398535.1 Haplochromis burtoni | reverse complement strand
CCCAGATGGCATCAGCTCGAGGGTCGTCAGGTCCTGCGCGGACCAACTGTGTGGGGTGATGGAGCACCTCTTCAACCTGAGCCTGAGGCTGGGAAGAGTCCCACAGCTCTGGAAAACCTCCTGTGTTGTACCAGTGCCAAAGACTTCACGCCCCAAGGACCTCAACAGCTACAGGCCGGTGGCTCTGACATCCCACCTGATGAAGACCCTGGAGCGGTTGGTCCTGGCTCAGCTTCGGCGCCTAACAAGCTCATCACTGGACCCACTTCAGTTTGCCTACCAGCCTGGCATTGGAGCGGATGATGCCGTCATTCACCTCCTACATCGTTCCCTCGCTCACCTGGAGACCGCTGGAAGCACTGTGAGAATCATGTTCTTTGATTTCTCCAGTGCCTTCAACACCATTCTTCCCTCGGTTCTGAAGGACAAGCTGGAGAACTCTGGAGTGGACCATCACCTCACTACCTGGATTTTGGACTACCTCACCGACCGACCACAGTATGTGAGGACTCAGGGCTGTGTGTCGGACAGGGTCGTCTGCAGTACGGGGGCCCCACAGGGAACGGTTCTGGCTCCGTTCCTCTTCACCATCTACACTGCAGACTTCTCCCACAATTCCACCCAGTGCTTCCTGCAGAAGTTCTCTGATGACTCTGCAATAGTCGGCCTCATCACTGATGGGGACGACAAGGAGTACAGAGGACTGACTCAAGACTTTGTGGACTGGTGCCAGCTGAACTACCTCCAGATCAATGCCAGTAAAACCAAGGAGCTGGTGGTAGACTTCCGCAGGCACAAGCATTCTCCACTGCAACCACTGAACATCCAGGGTATGGACATTGAGGCTGTGGACAGCTACAGGTACCTTGGTGTTCATCTGAACAACAGACTGGACTGGACTCATAACTCAGACGCCCTCTACAGGAAAGGGCAGAGCAGGCTGTACCTGCTGCGGAGACTCAGGTCGTTTGGAGTGGAGGGCCCACTCCTGAAGACCTTCTATGACTCTGTGGTGGCTTCTGCTATCTTTTATGGTGTGGTCTGCTGGGGCGGCAGCATCTCTGCTGGGGACAGGAAGAGACTGAACAGGGTGATCCGAAGGGCCAGCTCTGTTCTAGGATGCCCTCTGGACCCAGTGGAGGTGGTGAGTGACAGGAGAATGGCGGCTAAGCTGTCATCCCTGTTGGACAACATCTCCCACCCCATGCAGCAGACTGTGACAGCACTGAGCAGCTCCTTCAGTGGGAGACTGCGGCACCCACGGTGTGGGACGGAGAGATTTCGCAGGTCTTTCCTCCCCACTGCTGTCAGACTCCACAACAAAGACTTTAACTGAACAAACACACACATCCACACATGTGCAATAACACTAAGTGCAATAATCTTTTCTGGCATCGTTGTATTTTTACTCAGTTGTATATAGCATTCGTATTCTATTTTTATCTTATTGTATATTTTTATTCTATTTTATTCTACTGTATATAGTATATTATTTTATTCTATTCTGTACAGCTGTGTACTGTATTTATTCTTATTGTATTCTAATTTTTGCGTCATAACTTTTGCACTGTCCACTTCCTGCTGTGACAAAACAAATTTCCCACGTGTGGGACTAATAAAGGTTATCTTATCTTATCTTATCTTATCTTATGTTCTCCTCTATCAAGCAGTGTCTCTACCTGACTTGGTCTGAGGGTATTTCCAAATTTAAAATCTCAAAGAAAAAACTAAACAGACATTGATACAGTTGTCTCACTGAAAAAAACAATACTACAAGTACTATACTACAATCTGATTACGTATAATATAAGTATAGTATTTTGACTGTTAATATAAGTTGCTTACATTTGTCAACATGATGATGGCGTTATGATAGTGTAACTCATATTGAATCTGAAACCCTGCCTGTGTGTCTGCATTTGTCTGAGATGTGACTCAAAGAGAGAGTATGAATTTCACACCAACTGCTGCCACATGTAACGCTCTCACGTACACTGCAGTTTGCAGTCCTCTAAACTTCAGCCTAAAACTATGCAAAGAGCACAACTATGTCAAAAAGCTCCTTTTCACAAAGCTTAAAGCTTGGAAAGAGTTCATCTTGTTTGCTTTCATTGTTTAACCCTTTAAGACCTACCATAGAACCAAGTCCGCCAGAGCTTATCTTTATATTTTTACATGCTGTAGTGCCATTTTTGGGAGCATTTCAAGTTGCTATACATCAATACAACCGTTATAGCCCAAATTTTAATAATATGTATGCATTAAGTCCATAGTAAACTACATAAATTGCAAAAAAGTGCAATAAACTACAAAAAAATTGAAAATCTTTTGTTTTTTTAACATATATTTCTAGTTAGAGAAATTTAAGAGGTTTATCCCTCAAAACTTTAAATACAAAAAAGTTGCACAAAATAGTTTCCCACCACAGGAAATTTATTTTGAGTGTCTTCATAGTTTTATTTTATTTTTATATACTGCAGGAAAAACAAAAATAAATATTATAATGCAAATTTGCAAAAAAACAGCATGTGATCAAAATAAACTATTTCCAGCAGTGCAATTTGAGTTCTAAGCATCCCAGAAACTATTCAGAAAAGCATAAAGTCAAACATGACTTTTAAAAACACCAGTATAGGCTCATAAGGCCCCGAAGGTAAAAAACTACATTTTCCGCAAAAATGACGTCACTTCCGGTTTCGGCAGGTAATGGCGGATATCCCTTTATCTTATGTTCTCCTCTATCAAGCAGTGTCTCTACCTGACTTGGTCTGAGGGTATTTCCAAATTTAAAATCTCAAAGAAAAAACTAAACAGACATTGATACAGTTGTCTCACTGAAAAAAACAATACTACAAGTACTATACTACAATCTGATTACGTATAATATAAGTGTAGTATTTTGACTGTTAATATAAGTTGCTTACATTTGTCAACATGATGATGGCGTTATGATAGTGTAACTCATATTGAATCTGAAACCCTGCCTGTGTGTCTGCATTTGTCTGAGATGTGACTCAAAGAGAGAGTATGAATTTCACACCAACTGCTGCCACATGTAACGCTCTCACGTACACTGCAGTTTGCAGTCCTCTAAACTTCAGCCTAAAACTATGCAAAGAGCACAACTATGTCAAAAAGCTCCTTTTCACAAAAGCTTAAAGCTTGGAAAGAGTTCATCTTGTTTGCTTTCATTGTTTAACCCTTTAAGACCTACCATAGAACCAAGTCCGCCAGAGCTTATCTTTATATTTTTACATGCTGTAGTGCCATTTTTGGGAGCATTTCAAGTTGCTATACATCAATACAACCGTTATAGCCCAAATTTTAATAACATCTATGCATTAAGTCCATAGAAACTACATAAATTGCAAAAAAAGTGCAATAAACTACAAAAAAATTGAAAATCGTTTTTTTTTTTCACATATATTTCTAGTTAGAGAAATTTAAGAGGTTTATCCCTCAAAACTGTTAATACAGAAAAGTTGCAGAAAATAGTTTCCAACCACAGGAAATTGATTTTGAGTGTCTCCATAGTTTCATTTTTATATACTGCAGGAAAAACAAAAATAAATATTATAATGCAAATGTGCAAAAACAACAGCATGTGAATCAAAATAAACTATTACCAGCAGTGCAATTTGAGTTCTAAGCATCCCAGAAACTATTCAGAAAAGCATAAAGTCAAACATGACTTTTAAAAACACCAGTATAGGCTTATAAGGCCCTGAAGGTAAAAAAAAAAAAAAAAATTTCCGCAAAAATGACGTCATTTCTGGTTTCGGCCAGGTAATGGCAGACATACAATAGTTCGCACTGACGTCTATTCCAGCGTGGGAAGTGTGGTGAACAGCTGATCGGATCGGCAAAGCGTGTTTCTGGAATATTATTTTTTTTGTTGCTGCAAGTGCTTTTTATGCAATTTTTGCAAAGCTATATGTGGAAGGAAACGGTGACCTAGGACAAGCTAATGGCATAACATGTAAGTACAACTCCTCCGGTTTCATATGCAAAAAAATGATTGCGCTAGCTTACGTGGTTGCAGTTCAACAGGGATTCAAAAATAGTTACGCAAAACGGAGCGTTCCCACTCTGACCGGTTTTAAAGGGTTAAACCCTCTGTTTATGAGGGGCAGCCAATCAGAATGAATTTGGCCTAAAGGGAGTGAAAGAAAGACAAGAGTCAAGTTAGTGAGTGGCACCCTTGAAAAACTTGCCAAATTTCCTCTGCTGGTCAACCAAGATGTATTGAGAAGTTTAGGTTTAGGGAGGTTTAGGTCCCCTTTAAGTTTTGAGGATATCTTTTGATATAAAAAGATATCCTATGATGTAAAGTAAAAGTATTCACCCTAAATGACAAATTTCCGTGGGGGTAATTCAAATCTTCGCTGTTCTAAACTGTTTGTAAATTTCTGGCAAATGCAGTTTTAGTCAAAGCAAAAATTTTGGGAGAAATTATTGTAAAGACTAATCATGTGACACTGACTCTGTCAAGCTAAACGTTGCAAAGACTGCATCATGTTTGGCTCATTTACTCTGGTTTCATTTTTCTCTTTGACCTCCGGCAGCAGAGGAGCCTACAGACAAAGACCAAAGCCCAGATGAAAATTCCAGTTATGGCTATGGTTAAAGCAGCCACATCCAGACAGAAGTAGGAATACCAAGGCAGATGAAAACCTGCTGACTGTAGGTGAGGTGCTCCTTTGTTCCTGATGACATATTCAATCCAAAAGATGGCAGTGTCCATTGGAGTCATTGGTTTGTCACGGTGTAGCTGGGACAGACGCTGCATGTTAGTGTGGAAAGAGGGATTCTCAAGAACATCCTTGAGAGCGCCTCTACAACCCGAGCTGCACCACGCACCTTCAGCCGGAGTAAGTTGTCAAACTGGTCAAAGAGGAGTGGGAGGCCCACAACAGGAACACTGTGGTAGATGGCTTCATACAAGCCATTGGTGCCTCCATGGGCCACAAAGGCACGAGTCTTGGGGTGTCCCAGGAGGTCGCTCTGAGGTAGCCACTCCAACAGCAGGGTGTTGTTTCCTAGAGATGAAGGTTTTTCACCCACAAAACGCCAAATCACCTTGTGAGGGAGCTCAGCAAAAGCAGCAGCGATGGCCTCTGTGACCTTCCGAGGTAGGGCTGATATAAATGTCCCCAGAGACATGAAAACCACCCCATGATCTCCGGAGCTTTGCATGAATGCTTCCAGCTCAGCAGGAAGGGGTTGGGCCTTTTTGCAGTGGAAGCCCCCTATATATACTACATTTGGTATTGTGGGCCGAGGGAACTCAAAGACAAAATCTGCCCTGAACAGCCAGATATCAGCTCTACGCTGTAAAGACAGCAAATCAGTACCTGGAGGGAAGTGTCGTTGGAGCAGGTCTGAGTAGGCAGGATTTATGATCAAGTGCTGTTCAATGACATTATAAAGATAATGCAGCATATTTTTGATTCTTTCCAGAAAGTCCATCTGATCATGGAGCTCACTAGCTGACACAGGGACATATGAGATAGGAGAGGGAGCTATGGTGAAATGACCTTCTCCAGTATTAATCCAGCGCACATTAAAAACTATAGGCAGCTCGAGGTAAGTTGCAAGAAGTACCCCTATTGTCAGACCAGGGTCAGTTAACATTAAATCAAACTTGGTATCCTGTAGCTTCTGAATAAATACTGTGTCTTCTATTATTGTAGCAACTGATCTGGCCCAGATCTTGTGACCCTGATCTAACACGGACGTGATCAAGTACTGTTGGCAGAACGTGCGTATAAATGTAGGATAAGTGCGACATTCCATAACATCTTGTAACATTTTGTTGTAGTAGTTAATGTCTGACTCATCCACAACCGTGCTTATATTAATAGAAGTATAAATGGAAGAGTTATTAGGGATGTACCAGCTCATTGCAGAACGCAGAACTGTGATGTTGTGGCCCCTAGAGTGTAACTGTTCAAGGATAAGTTTCATGTTTATCCAGTGGCTACCATCGACAGGGACTACCAGAATGTTGCTGCTGCTACATGGAGGGGGGCTGAGAAGCAGGAAGCAGAGCAGTGTCACAAACAGAGGGATGGAAAGACCGGACATTTCCTGGAAGAAATAATAGAAACAAAGAATCAGACTTGTGACCTCAGTAACTTATAACCTTTTAGCATTCACTGAGTCACTGGTGAAGGACCTAAGATTCAGACTGGTTTTTGTTTGAACCCCACATTCAATAAGCAAATGTTCGTAAAGTAATTAGAAGCTGATTATCCGCTCAGTTTACCTATAGTGCAATATAATATAATTATATAATTACTCCAAGAGTCTATCCAGGTCCCAGTTAAGGTTCATGACTTAGCCAAGTCACTGGTGAAGCATCTAAGATTCAAAATGGGTTTTTTGTTGTTGTTTTTTAGCAATATGCTAAATAAGCATATGTTCAGAAACTAACTAGGGCCAATAATTGAAACTTTGTCATGTCCTTTAATAGGCTGTTCATGCTCAAAATCCATCCAATGTGGCTGAATTAAAACAGTTTGGTAGAAGAGGGAGGGGCTCAGAGTAGAGCAGCTGCTGCTCCACATCGAAAGGAGCCAGCTGAGGTGGTTTGGGCATCTGACAAGGATGCCCCCTGGGCGCCTCCTGGGTGAGGTGTTCCAGGCATGTCCCACCGGGAGGAGGCCCCGGGGCAGACCCAGGACACGCTGGAGAGATTATATCTCTCGGCTGGCCTGGGAACGCCTTGGTATTCCCCCGGATAAGCTGGAGGAGGTGGCTGGGGAGAGGGAGGTCTGGGCCTCTTTGCTTAGGCTGCTGCCCCCGCGACCCGGCCCCGGATAAAGCGGATGGAGGTGGATGGATGGATGGTTTGCTACTTTAGCAATTTACCATTATTATGCCATTTTTGTTGCATCCAGGGTCCTCAGTTTAAAAAGAACTCTGCAGGAGACCCAGGTGGAAGCTTTAGAATCCTTTACTTTGGCAGAGTCACCATAGGCCAGTAGAGGTCATATTATTATAGTAATTCTGAAGCAACTCTTTTACTCTCAGGATTT
>NW_024582640.1:636886-651596 GCF_018398535.1 Haplochromis burtoni | reverse complement strand
TTATACTTAAGATAAATATTCTGTTCATCCCTGCACTCACGTAAGATACTTAGTCATATTTTGCCTATTACTCAGCTTTCTGACTTTCTCATGGATGAAGAAACAATAAACAGACATACATGTCAGTGACAGGCTCTGAAGCTACTCGTCATGTTACAGATCAGAGTTTCTGAGTTTGGGGCTGTTGGGATCTTTCCAAGGCAAAAGAAAATATTGTATGTAAAAAAATAAATAAATTAAAAAAAAAAAAAAAGATAGATCAATGCAACTTTCTCCTCAGAAGTTGTTCCATTTTCCAACTTCGTCAGAAGTGGCTAATGTGAGCTTTTTGCTACACAAGTGTGCAGCGTAAAGGCACCTTTGATTTTTTTTTTCATGCAGATAATTGAGGAGCTTACTCTGTGTAAAACAAGTAACACATTATTAGTTACCTGTGATTAGCTCAGTAATGCATTAGATTACAGCGGTACAGAAAAAGTTCCTGCAAGTAGTTTGAGATGTGTTACATCAAGGGATGGGAATCAAGACCAGGTTTGCAGTAGTCCAGTTCCTTGGAACTGTAAGCCTGCCTGTCTGCTGATCGGACATATTGGTCCCCCTTGTATTTTTGCTACAATCAGATTTCAGTTTGTGTCCTTAAGAGGAAAGTAATGACAGAGTCTGCAGCGTGGATATTACTTTTCTTTTTGCCCGTGTATTCTGTGTTCCTTTATAATCTGAATCATAGTTTAGTTTAGCATTTTGTACAACTCAGGCTTGTTAGAGTACAGCCAAAAAACTGCCTTCCTGTGTTACGCCTCGCCTCTAGAGCTCTGAATTTTGAGTCCATTGCCTACCACACAGCAGCATCATGAAATCTTTTCAAATCCCATTCCTAGTTATTCCTGACACTAATGTCCATATAGCAAAATGAGTAGTCAATCATATAAGACATTAATATTAAACAGTTTATTAAAGGCGCTATTAGGGGGCTATACAAATATATAGTCCCTCAGACTTCACTTTTCCAACAGTCTATAATCGGTGGCTGGAATTCTTCACACATCCACCCTCTAATCTTTAAACATACACTCAACAAAAATATAAACGCAACACCTTTGTTACTGCTCCCATTCCCCATGGGATGGACGTAGAGACCTAAAATTCATTCCAGATACACAATATAACCATCCCTCCCAAACAGTGGTCACAAATCAGTCCAAATGTGTGGTAGTGGGCACATCTGCTATATTGAGATAATCCATCCCACCTCACAGGTGTGCCACATCAGGATGCTGATCTGACATCATGAGTAGTGCACAGGTGTACCTCAGACTGCCCACAACAAAAGGCCACCCTGGAATGTGCAGTTTTGTCTCACAGCAAAATGCCACAGATGCCACAAGCAATGAGGGAGCGTGCAATTGGCATGCTGACAGCAGGAATGTCAACCAGATCTGTCGCCCGTGCATTGAATGTTCATTTCTCAACCATAAGCCGTCTCCACAGGCGTTTCAGAGAATATGGCAGCACATCCAACCGGCCTCACAACCGCAGACCTCGTGTAACCACACCAGCCCAGGACCTCCACATCCAGCAGGTTCACCTCCAAGATCGTCTGAGACCAGCCACCCAGACAGCTGCTGGAACAATTGGTTTGCACAACCAAACAATTTCTGCACAAACTGTCAGAAACCGTCTCAGGGACGCTCAACTGCATGCCCGTCGTCCTCATCGGGGTCTTGACCTGACTCCAGCTCGTCGCCGTAACAGACTTGTGTGGGCAAATGCTCACATTCGATGGCGTCTGGCACGTTGGAGAGGTGTGCGCTTCACGGATGAATCATGGTTCACATTGTTCAGGGCAGATGGCAGCTGAGAATGTCCCAGTTCTTGCATGGCCAGCATACTCACCGGACATGTCACCCATTGAGCATGTTCGGGATGTGCTTGACCGGCGTATACGACAGCGTGTACCAGTTCCCACGAATATCCAACTAGGCTGTTCATGCTCAAAAGCCATCCAATGTGGCTGAATTAAAACAGTTTGGTAGAAATGGGTTTGCTACTTTAGCAATTTACCATTATTATGCCATTTTTGTTGCATCCAGGGTCCTCAGTTTAAAAAGAACTCTGCAGGAGACCCAGGTGGAAGCTTTAGAATCCTTTACTTTGGCAGAGTCACCATAGGCCAGTAGAGGTCATATTATTATAGTAATTCTGAAGCAACTCTTTTACTCTCAGGATTTTTATACTTAAGATAAATATTCTGTTCATCCCTGCACTCACGTAAGATACTTAGTCATATTTTGCCTATTACTCAGCTTTCTGACTTTCTCATGGATGAAGAAACAATAAACAGACATACATGTCAGTGACAGGCTCTGAAGCTACTCGTCATGTTACAGATCAGAGTTTCTGAGTTTGGGGCTGTTGGGATCTTTCCAAGGCAAAAGAAAATATTGTATGTAAAAAAATTAATTAATTAAAAAAAAAAAAAGATAGATCAATGCAACTTTTCTCTCAGAAGTTGTTCCATTTTCCAACTTCGTCAGAAGTGGCTAATGTGAGCTTTTTGCTACACAAGTGTGCAGCGTAAAGGCACCTTTGATTTTTTTTTTCATGCAGATAATTGAGGAGCTTACTCTGTGTAAAACAAGTAACACATTATTAGTTACCTGTGATTAGCTCAGTAATGCATTAGATTACAGCGGTACAGAAAAAGTTCCTGCAAGTAGTTTGAGATGTGTTACATCAAGGGATGGGAATCAAGACCAGGTTTGCAGTAGTCCAGTTCCTTGGAACTGTAAGCCTGCCTGTCTGCTGATCGGACATATTGGTCCCCCTTGTATTTTTGCTACAATCAGATTTCAGTTTGTGTCCTTAAGAGGAAAGTAATGACAGAGTCTGCAGCATGGATATTACTTTTGTTTTTGCCCGTGTATTCTGTGTTCCTTTATAATCTGAATCATAGTTTAGTTTAGCATTTTGTACAACTCAGGCTTACGCCTCGCCTCTAGAGCTCTGAATTTTGAGTCCATTGCCTACCACACAGCAGCATCATGAAATCTTTTCAAATCCCATTCCTAGTTATTCCTGACATTAATGTCCATATAGCAAAATTAGTATTCAATCATATAAGACATTAATATTAAACAGTTTATTAAAGGCGCTATTAGGGGGCTATACAAATATATAGTCCCTCAGACTTCACTTTTCCAACAGTCTATAATCGGTGGCTGGAATTCTTCACACATCCACCCTCTAATCTTAAACATATCAACAAAAATAGTTGCGTTCGCCTTTGTGCATTACACTGTATAAAATCCCCACTGACAGTGACATGTAAAGCGCTAAAATAATACACAAATAAAGTTGTATTATGGCTTACATATTGTTAAATTATAATAGAGCTTACCTATTTCTTCCAAAAGTTTGACTTCCAAAAACATGTTGTACCTTTTAAACAAACAGACCAGGTCAATTCAGTATGTAGATGAGAGGGAACTTGGAGTTCTGTGGTTGTGCTTTAAATATGTCACATATTATCGTTTTTCTTGTCCTTCATCCAGGTGTCTGCTGGTTATCAGATGGAATTTTGTTTGGTTTAGTACAAAATTACCCCTCACCTTCTCTCCTGATTTGCTCAACATTATTAATCATTTTCTAGAGGACGGTTTAGTGACAGTCTTATCCATGTGAGAGCCCAATTCAACAGGTTTCTATTCTGATTCTCAAAGTCTATTGAGCAAAATTAACTTTTTGTACAAAACTCTAGTCACTTATGAGACAGGAGTTAGGTCAGTAGTAAGACATTTTTTTAACTGTCCTAATGGAATTGGGTTGCCATTTAATTAGTGCATTCTGAACTTACTGACCAGTCAAAACACTGGCAAAAAGCTTTGCTCTTCAAATCACACAGAGAGTTGGGGAAACCTGCAACAAACCTTATAAACAGTACATTTGCACAATCACTGAATGAATGCTCAATGGTCAATGGTAACTTTATTGTCTCTAACGGGAAACTGATTTGCAGTATGTCCATACAGAAATATAAAAAACACAAACAAACAAACACATCACCTCACACAAAAAAATAATATAAGCCTGAGAAAATAACCTCAATTTTATCATCAAAAAAGTGCAATGTGCAATGGCAACAACACTTACGGTTTAGTGCTATTAACCATGATAATAGCAGTAGGGGCTTTAATCAATGTTTGCTTTTACAGTGCCATGATCAGAATGGATCATGGCACCGTATGATGAAACTCTATATAATGAAACTATAGACCAGTTTTTTTTTATTGTATTGACTTACCAAGTAAAACAAGGGTTATGATAAATATAAATATATATAATGTTCTTCCTCTCCCCCCCCCCCCCCCCCAATTTTTGCACATGTTGAGGAGCGTATCAGGTACATTTCACTGCATGTTATACTTGTATAACTATGCATGTGACAAATAAGGAACCTTGAACCTTGAACCTTTAGAATAGAATACAGAGTCTCTGTATTATGGAAATATCACATTAAACATTTTGGTACCAAATTTTTCTTTGATTACCAAAGACACTGTGTGAACTGACGAGGAACAAACATATGCAATTAACTATTTTTCATTACCGTAGCTTCTGTGGCTGTCTCCACCGTGATGTACACACACATTACATTAATAGGTAGGATTATTTCATTTGGGTGAGCATAGACGTTGTGAACAACTGCAAGAACCACAAGGACCAACAAGCCTCAAGGTCTCAGAAAATGTCAAAAAGCCTTTTTTTTCTGTTTGCTAGCAGCTTAGTTTTTAGATCAGTTTACATTATAGAGCCTTGTACGGTCATATTATCCAGTTCACTAGATCAATGTGGCACAGAGTTTTACATTCTTACAGATTAGGTTGCAAAAGTGTTTATTTTATTAACCTATTACCATATCAAATGCATGTCATCATTATATCTGCTGAAATTCAATCTTTGACACTTCAATGAGTTTGTGTCCAAGGCTTAAGTAATCACCATGAAAAGAAGAAGCAAAATAATGTTAGAGGGAAATAAATAGTGACAATTTCTACTCAGCATGCTCTGGTTTGTTGCTATCACAACACAATCGCAGTGTTTCTCTCGTAATATAAAGTTTGCACACTAGAGCAAAGTTAGCACTTTCACAGTTTCACAGGTTTTGCGTGATAGTTCGTTGATGTTTGCTTCAAAAGAAAAGCAAACTTATTTTCACTGCGAACAAACTGTCTGATTATGTTCACAATTTAAGTCTGCGAAAAACTAGAGGGACTGCACACAACAGTTTATAACCGATTATCACGAAAGATAATGCTTAGCATGCTTACCATTTCTAGCCACGTGCATAAAATTTGGTCAACACCGAATACCACTGGCACAATGAGCTGATATCAGGGCATTTCCACGTAACGTTCATTGCCACACTTAATGAGAGCAGAATGAATTCTTTCCGTAGTACCTGCTGCTCCGTATTGTAACTGACTTAAAAACACCTATGCACCCTCAGTATCATGGTAGCAGGAAAGTTTTGGGTTTAAGTTATGGATGCAGAGGCCATTCCTGCCAACAAACACATGCAAACACCACCATCCCACAAACACCCGCAGAGATATGACTGAAGTGACGTGTGATTCTTTTGGTGCTAAACTAACAATATGCTGCCAAATACACTATTGCAGAAGTATGGTATTAAATACCAACATGTACAATACAAATTAAAACTTTTATTTGTGACCCACATGTAGAAAAACATTACAACACCTGATTGCTGTCTACAATGGGAAATCTCAAAACTAGCTAGCTTGACCTTGATGTTAGCATGACCTGGCGATAGCTGGGCTAACTCAGTTTACTACTTCAACAATAAAATGCAACTGATTTAGGAAAGCCACTTCATATCTAGCTCCCTACAGTACTTTCCTGTTGAATTATGGTTAGTTCTGATGCCAAGAAAATAGCACAGTTCAAAATGCTAAAGTTGTGGCTTTAAAATTTGCAGTACAAAAACCAGTGGGTGATGTCTCAGTGTTTAAATCCACGTTTCATTTAGATTATAGTATTAGGATCCTGGAAATATGGTCTGTTTGTCATGTTCCTTTCCTGAGAGGTTCTGTCCTACTGAAGGGGCATTGTCCTGCTGGAAGAGGCCACTTCCATTAGAGAATATACTATGAAGGGTGCTTGGAGCTCGAAACAATGATTAGGTCGATGATATGTGTTTCTAAATGCATGACCCAAGCCTTCAGAAACAGAACCATTACATGGTAAAAATTCAGTGAAGTTTACACACACAGACACACTCACACATGCATGCTGTTTATCTTTGAGGCACAATTACTTTCATTCATTTTAATCCATGTATTCCATGTGCACACTTGTCTTCTCACAAATGACCTCCTAACATGTTAGGGCAGCACTACATATCTCATACCATGGAAAAGATAGGATGATATTCCTGGATTAGGAAAGCTGATAAAAGTAGAACCAAATATGCATCAGCTTGAGAATGCTGAGCAAGCCAGAACTTATTTTTGAGATGAGATATCCAGACAAAGACATCCAGTAATGTGTTTTGGATATTTTAATGTCATAAAAAAAACCCCAGAGTTCTAAAATACTGGAAGGATTGAGCAGGATTAAAAGCAGGATGTGGCCTCCTGCCTGTATTGTTGATCTCTGCCCACCTGGCACAATGAGCAGATGCTGTAGATAGCAGATTTGATATAGTCAGCTGTCACGTGTCCCTAAGTAAAGACACAAAATGTCTCAAGGGAGAAAAGTTGCCAGGCATCTGTCTGAATATACATAGAATTATGCAGAGGGTGCGATGGGACGAACAACATCTGGCATCCGCAGCATGCTGCAGCACATCCAGCAGATGGAGACAGAAATGCTTTCATGTGTGGTTTTGCAGACAGAGAAGCAGCTGGAGGCAACACAACCTGCAGAAGGTCACATGGCTGTGATGGGAAAACAGGCCTTATCTGAAAAGCTGTATCACATTCTTTATCTTTATTTGTTCGTTGTAAGAAGTTAGATAAATCAATAGAATGTTCTAAATACAGACTTTAGTCTATATAAGGGCAGGTAGAGAAAAATGCTCTGGATATTCAACATGTTTAATTCAGTAGTATACTTACCTACTTTTTAGCTCATGGTTTCTATTAAGTTGGCTAACATTTTTTGTGTGTTTCCATAAACACGCTATATAATGTATATACAGATGTGGATAAACCTATTAGCTCCGCTACGGCATTTAAAGTTTTCGTCAAAGATTTATTAACAGAGCAATGGATTTTAAACATCATATTTCAACAGGGTCAGTATTAGATCTAATGAAAAACTGAACTTCTTACTGAGCCACAGCACAAGCCACTGCTGTGCAATTATGTGTTTTAACTTTGTAATCCCCAAAGCTTGTAAAATCAAGTTGAAAGTGACTTTAGTACAAGCTTCACATTTACGTGTGATATAAAAAGTTTAGGGAGGGTTTAAGCTCTCACTTTATAAAGCATCATGTCCAAAGGAAAATAAATCAGTGTAGACTACTACTAGCAGGAGATGGGTATACAAAGTTATCACAAGTGTTCCCAAGAGTAGTGTACTAGAAAATATCTTCAAGAAAGAAAGAGAATCATTTCTGACATAAATGAAGACAGGAAAGTAAACAGCAGTGACATTTGTAGGGTTACTGAAGTTTGACTAGCTGGTATATAATAATGTGCTATGTGATCACTAACGACACAGCTATGTTAGCATAATATAAACAATGAAGTTGGAGGATGAACGCTAACTTTTTTCCACTCAATAAAAGTTAATATGAGGGTTCCCGAAGGTTCTGGACAAATGCAATTGCATGGCGGGATGCTGTAAATGGACCGAACTTCAGTCGGGAGAACAACTGAGATGATCCATGGACTGTAGTTATATCGTAAGGTTCTAAAAACTGAGCTTTGAAATTAATAAAATAAAAACCGAGAGAAGCCAACAGTGATCACTGACTGTTTTTAGGGGCTTGTTGAGATTAAATAGAACAAGATACAAAGCATTAAAACATGTAAAAAACACAAAAGCCTTATTAAAAGTGGAGTAATTTGGGCCCGGAAGCAGGATTAATCACATCATCACTTAAGGAGCGAATAGAGACACTGTTTATGTTTAGAGAAAGAAGGGAGAGGAATACAATCCAAAGTACAGGGAGTATTATGTTGTGGCAGTGCTTCATTGCATCTAGAACTGAAGACTGAAGATTTTGAAAGACAATCTTGAGACTTTCGACAAAGAACAATGAGCCAGGCGTGCTGAGGAGGTGAGTGTGAGACTTGTTGAAAGCAACAACTGACTACAGGCGGTTAGCTAACAAAAAGGATGCACAACTTACTATTAGCATTGGAGAGCTTATGTTTGATCCTGGTAGGCTTTTTGTTTTTTTGTTTTTTTTGTTTTGTTTTGTTTTGTTTTGTTTTTTTTTTTGGGGGGGGGGGGTTCTGTGTGCAAAGTAAAATAATGTAAGCATCCTTAATAAAACTTGGATGTTTGGAAAATTTGTGTTAAAAATTCTTTGCTCTGTTTAACAGCACTTGGAAATATACTTGTAAAACACAACAATGAATTTTCATAGGGAGGGCTAATAATTCTACCCTCATCTGTATATTGGCAATACAACAAAACATTCTGCTAGTATTAATTGAAGACCGAGGCTGCTGTTTGCATAAACACATTTGTTGTTAGGGTGATTACTTCAATACGGAAGGTCAGCAAATGAAAACATGCATGGCTATGTTTCTCGTGGGACTCTTTCTAAATTCACTGCACCTTTTCAAAGTTGACCTCAAACCCAAAACATGTGAACAAAGCTCCTCGAGGTGCTCGCTGGTTCAGAACTTTTCCTTCCTTCAATTGTTTTGCGTCATGATATGGCTCATTTCAACCCCCATGACACCATTTACTCAGACGCCTGGCATGTACTGACAGCTACTGTTTACTATTCATCACACCATATTTTTGCACGAATTTCACTACAGCATAAATTATTAAAAGAAAACCTCTTCACACTATGTCAGAATTTAGGTTGGCAAATCTTTTGCATATGTAAACTTCCAAAGTCATTTGAATGCACGAGTGCTAGCAAGAATATTGTAAGCAGGTGTAGGATTGTAAGACCAGCTTGGAAAAAATGTATATAAACAGTTAATTAACAGATTAGTTTGGTCTGAATATGTGTTTGTGACAAAAATGACCGACCCGACCACACAGTTCACATGTTTCAAAACTTTTTATTTAGTTGTTCTTTCTTCCAACCCTCGGCCGCAGCTTTTCAACTGCCAGCCACACACAAAACACCAACTTAGGTCCCGGTACATTCTTTATAGGTGAGACATAATCAGCGGATGGAGCTCAGGTGTGTCTCAGGCTCCCCTGACACCACCCTGAGCCCACTGCTCCACTCCTCCCCTGCAGCTGAGCCACAAGCCACACCCTGCCATAGTGTTCTATGGGAAAAATGGGCTGTTGGCCCCACAGATGAGCAAACTTATTTTTTTTCTTCAAAATTTAAGGTGAGGCTGATTCCCGTCAAAAAACACCCCCAAATTTTAAATTAAGCTACTTACATATGCTAAAGGACATATATTTGCAAAGGTAAAGCGACTACACTCTAAAATGACATTATATTGAAATGGATATATTCAGTGTTGGGGAGTAACAGAATACATGTACCGCCATTACGTATTTAAAATACAAAATATGAGTAACTGTATTCCGTTACAGTTACCGTTTAAAAGGGTGGTATTTAGAATACAGTTACTTTGTTGAAATAAAGGGATTACACAGTGGTCTTTTCCTGTTTCATATGTTAGGCTATGCCCTCTCCATTTTTGATAATTCCACACCGGTGGAAACCCAAACAAAACACGCATTCAGAGGCTCAAATGTTCATGTCTCAATCTCATGTCTCATAATGATGTGAAGAAATATTTTTAAAATGATTTAATATGAAGGCAATAGGCAGAGTGTTACAGGCACAGCCCTAAAGAATGTAGCATCATGGGCAATGTAGTCCGTGCTGCGGGGAGAATGGACTGCCATACCCCTTATGTGTCTGTAGTGAGGGAGGGAGTAAAGGTGAGTGGAAAAGTACAACTTGGTGACAAGTTGTACTTTTCCACTCAGAAACGGGAGCTGGAAGCATATAATATAATAATAACCACTGCAGCCAAAAAGACTGCCTGACGAGCCTAGTTGTAAGTAAGCTATTAAGACTCGACTGTACACTGTGTTCCTGTTTTCTTCCAAAACATTAAGCTCCATTGGTGCAGCCTTTCAACGCCTCTCTCTGTTTCTCGCTAACAAAGTTGACCCAGACAACAAACTAAAGCTAGTTTTCAGCTACGAGCCCGACACGAACCTGACATATTAGCCAGAGGTCCCTTTACTACAGTTCGGAGCCGCGGACCTGTTTTATATATGCGCAGAATAGTTTTCTACACGAGATCACTGCAAAAAGTGCAGCCTTACCTAATGTCCACCTACTGTTACTCATTTTATATCATTTTTAAAAATCTAGTTGCTATTGGTACGGTGAGTAGCCTTCAGTAATAGTAATAAATCACACAGCAATAGGACATTCATTAGTTGTAAAAAAGCATGATAATATATTAAGTAATCCAAAGTATTCACAATACATTACTCTCATTGAATACATGACAAAATACATTTTGTCATGTATTCTGTAATCTGTAGTGGAATACATTTTAAACGTAACCTTCCCAACGCTGGATATATTAGTCATTCAGTGAGCATAAAATTGTGAAACAAACACAGCTGCTCATGTTTTTCGGCTCCTCGGCAAACATGTCTGTGTTGGGCAGGTGGTCACTTACAAATTACATTGTTATATTCAAAATCCTACTAATCAGGCCCCATCTTATCTTAATGACCTTGTAGTACCATATCACCCTATTAGAGCACTTCGCTCTCGCACTGCAGGCTTACTTGTTGTTCCTAGAGTATTTAAAAGTAGAATGGGAGGCAGAGCCTTCAGTTTTCAGGCCCCTCTTCTGTGGAACCAGCTTCCAGTTTGGATTCAGAAGACAGACACTATCTCTACTTTCAAGATTAGGCTTAAAACTTTCCCTTTTGATAAAGCATATAGTTGGGGCTGGATCAGGTGACCCTGAATCCTCCCTTAGTTATGCTGCAATAGGTGTAGGCTGCTGGGGGATTCCCATGATGGATTGAGTTTTTCCTTTTCAGTCACCTTTCTCACTCAACATGTGTTAATAGACCTCTCTGCATTGAATTGTACCTGTTATTATTCTCTGTCTCTCTTCCACAGCGTGTTTTTATTCTGTCTTCCTTCTCTCACCCCAACCGGTAGCAGCAGATGGCCCCGCCCCTCCCTGAGCCTGGTTCTCCAGGAGGCTTCTTCCTGTAAAAAGGGAGTTTTTCGTTCCCACTGTCGCCAAAGTTCTTGCTCATGGGGGGGTCATATGATTGTTCATTTTTTTTTATCTTTATGTATTATTGTAGGGTCTACCTTACAATATAAAATGCCTTGAGGCGACTGTTGTTGTGATTTGGTGCTGTATAAATAAAACTGAATTGAATTGAATTATGTACTCTGGACATAATGGTGTGTTTAGCCATTTTGCAAAGAATAAAAACTATTTCAAATGCCACTTTATATGATTTTGGTTTTTCTTTTTCCCTGAAGATTCTCCTCCACACAATAGAGACCCATAAAGTGTTAAAGAACAGTTTTATGCTGACACATGTTCATCTCCATCTACCGAACACGTTTTTTGGGGTTTTTTTTTTTTTACTAATGTGTGAGTCTCTTCCTGACTTGGTCAGAGGTTATTTCCAAATTTAGCATCTCAAAAAAAAACAACCGAACAGACACTGACCACCTTTGTGCTGTTTGCAGCCCTGAAGTAAACAATCCCACAATTGCCACACTACAATCTAATACAAAATAAGTGTAGTAGTTTGACTGTTCAGTAAATATCATAATTTGCTCATGTACGTCAACATTTATAAGAAATAACCAAGGAGAAGAAAGAAGATCAGTCAGTTTCATAAATGATCAATTGTTATTAAATCTAAGGCCTTGAGAACCAATCACAGAGAGTTGGGGAATGGCTGCAATCAAAGCATTGTAAGATAGTGAAAGATATACCCTTAGGCCCCCGTCTTTATTCAAACCACTGTTCCTCCCTGTCCAGGATGTGTACATTCTCATCATTGAAAGAGTGGCCAGCATCTTTTGAGGATCACAGAGATGGTCAACCCAAAGGAGATGAACAGACTCAACCTTTTGGGATTTCCTTACCTGGATGATTGAACATGCATCACGACACAAGCAAACATCATATGAATACAAAAAACCCCGATACCATTGGTTTTACATGGTCTTTTATTGAAGGTTAACATCTTGTTTTTAGAGTACAGTTCTCTGTAAGTTCTGTTTCATGCATTGTAAACTCACAGTTTGTATGTCATAACCTGTGATCTTGCATTTCTCTGAGCTGTGACTCAAAGAAAGAATATCAATTTCACACCAACTGAAGTTTATGCCACATGTAACACGCTCACACCCATCCTCTAAACCTCAGCTTAAAACTATGTCAAAAAGCTCAAAAAAGCTTCAAGGCTTGAAAAGAGTTCACCTCTTTTGCTTTCCTTGTAGTCAGTGCTGGCTGGCCATATTAAACATGGCCAACCCATCAAATAACCAGGACAGCATGTGCAAGTAAGTCCAATGAGCCAAAAACTTCCTTCCTCCCATTTATTGTTTAAACTTAGTGTTTATAGGGGGCAGCCAATCAGAATAAATTTGGCCTAAAGGGAGTGAAAGGGAGCTCTTTCACACAGTTAAAGCACATTTGTAGCTAATTGTAATAAAGTTAGCAAAAAAAGTAAAGAAATTTGTGTTTAGTGAATTATTTAATTGTCGTAACGATGCTTCCTGTCAATATATCGTATGTGTTGGAAAGGCTATTTATTTTCCCTTAATGCATTTGTAGGTTTAGCAGCAGAGTTGAGCTTATGGAGTGCACCTTCTCTGACAATCAACCAAGAAGCATTATTACAACAAACAAATTTCCTGACCTTTGATATCATATCAAAAACCATGTTGTACTATATGATGCCTATATGAAGTAAAAGTATTCCCCCTGAATGACAAATCTCTTTTGGGGGAACTTTTTCTAAATCTCTAGCAAATGCAGTTCTAATTGCAATGATTTACATCTTCTTTGGAGAAATATTTTGGGAGACATTATTGTAAAGACTAATCATGTGACACTGACTCTGCTAAACTAAACGTTGCAAAGACTGCATCATGTTTGGCTCATTTACTCTGGTTTCATTTTTCTCTTTGACTTCCGGCAGCAGAGGAGCCTACAGACAAAGACCAAAGCCCAGATGAAAATTCCAGTTATGGCAGCCACATCCAGACAGAAGTAGGAATACCAAGGCAGATGATCCTGCCGATTGTAAGTGAGGTGCTCCTTTGTTCCTGATGACATATTCAATCCAAAAGATGGCAGTGTCCATTGGAGTCATTGGCTTGTCACGGTGTAGCTGGGACAGACGTTGCATGTTAGTGTGGAAAGAGGGATTCTCAAGAACATCCTTGAGAGTGCCCAGGAAGTCTTCTTTGGTCAGCGTGTAAACCTCTACAACCCGAGCTGCACCACGCACCTTCAGCCGGAGTAAGTTGTCTAACTGGTCAAGGAGGAGTGGGAGGCCCACAACAGGAACACTGTGGTAGATGGCTTCATACATGCCTGTCATGGTCTACGGTGGGTGGCTGGAGTTTCCATTAGGCTCCTGAACTGACCTGGGATCCGCCCCTGGGCAGGGCCAACTCCAGCTCCTGCACACCTGGAGCCTATTGCAGGCAATCAAGCCAGGGGGATTTAAACCACACATCGATGTTCACCCACTGCCAGTTCGTCATCAACCCATGTTGGTAACAGGTCTTGTGCTTCAAATTCTCGCTGTGATTTATCTTACTAACAAAGACTCTTTTGTACTACAGTTGCCGTACCCACCCTGGCTCACACTCCACCTCCGGACTCGGGATACCTAGTGATCATTCTGGAAATCCCTCTGTGCCTCACCTGCCTGCCCTCCTGCCATCACACTCCATCTGGAGCCCCGGATCTCAGGTCAGCCTTTCCACGCCACTCAGCCTCCCCTGGATCTTCATCACCCCCCTCTCAAACACTCCAGGTCCCTAACTGCAAGTAAGAATTGCTGCTCTTATACTGGCCACTTCTGAGCTGCCTTCACTACCTGCCTAACTCCTATATCCTCTTCCCTCAGTGTGACTGTTCCCCACTCAGCTCCGTTCCGCTTCTCAGGCCTCGTTCCCTCGCCCTAGCCACGTTCCCCTGGGCACGCCACACCAAGACTCCACGTCTCGTCATTTTCTGTCTTTGCCACGTTTCCTTTTTTTTTCCCCTTTGCACTTAACCGTAATAAACTGTTAAATCATCTACTGTCTCCGCTCTGGGTTTCTGCACCTGAGTCCTATTCAGTACCGGCCATCCATCGCCGTGACAATGCCATTGGTGCCTCCATGGGCTACAAAGGCATCAACGTGTCTTTTAGACCCCATTCCTACAAAACTGCTCAAAGAAGTACTGCCATTAATTAATTCTTCGATCTTAAATATGATCAACCTATCTCTAATGATCGGCTG
>NW_024582640.1:614328-615772 GCF_018398535.1 Haplochromis burtoni | reverse complement strand
AATTTGATTTAGTGATAGTCGAGTGTGTTTATGCTTGTCTGTGTGGAGAGGATTGTTGGAATAGTGATGATGATGTCCGCTATCACTGTCAGTTGTCAGTAAACACTTAATCTGGCTAATGAATCTTTACGTGACACATTACTAAGTCAGTATTATTAAGTCTGTAATTCGGCGCCATTCTTCTTATTTAACGCTGTTCAATCGGGGGACGCTCTCTGTTGAGGAGAAAAGCATGAATTTGTTTGTAAATGGATTATCCACTGTCGAAAATGAGGCATAGCTGTTGAGAAATGCTAGGAGCTAACTGGGTGCTAACCGTGTCATTCAAATACATTAACTGTCGTAATGTTAGCAAAGAGAGGAAATGACGTAAGATTTGCACATACGGGGTACTGATTGGGTTTCCGGTACGGATTGGGTAGTGACAGTTCCTACCATTTCTCAACAACTCTGCCTCCTTTTCAACTGCCTGGGACCATTGACTGTAGAAAACATGGATGACGCAACAGCACCCCAAAAATTAAGCCAAAACGTCTCTATCACCCCCTGGTGTCTGGCTGCAGTATAGGTCATAAACTCTGCCTCCTCCATGTTAGCGGATGGGACTGGGGTCAATAAAATACTAAAATAAATTTATTCTTCTCAGATAATTTTTTTCCAAAGATTCTTTCTTTTGTTTTTAATAGTTCTCATCACGCTGATTGATGTTCAAGGGGTCTCCTTTCCCATAAGTTTGATTCTAATTCCTACCACGGTGATGTTAAATTGTTGTGAAACGTTATCATAACAGCTTTGACTGGCAGCTGCAGTCACGGAGAAACTTTCGTATCTCTGTTCGGGAATAGCAGACAGAGCGTAGGCTCTGAGAGGAGGGCCAGCGTTTACGCTATGAAAACACGACCAAGTGTTTTAACCTGACAACCTGAGGTATTCTTCAGTAAACTGGACAACCCGACAGAAGGACCCGAGGCCCCGCTGCACTTTTTCGGTAAGTTAAACATGTTTGTAAGCTAATCCATAACTACCGTCCTTAGCTAGGTCCTGAGACCTAGTTAGCTAAGATGAGCACTCGGCTGTCAGGGTTCGTTTAGCTAATCTGTGCAGGTGAATGAATTTACCTTAACTAAAGAAATCAAGAGTAACGCTCCGGGCTACTCAGTCACTAATTACTGTTACTGTACTTTTATTACAAGTATTATACTTTAAAAACAACAGACTGCATCCTGCTGCAGCTCCTGTGCAGAACTGAATATTAAATATGTGCAAACAACAGCATGTTTTCAGTCTCTTGCCACATCTGTAAAGACAGTAACACTTTTTTAAAAAGCTTGTACCTTGTAGCTCCTCATTAATCAGGAACTATGGATTAAAGTACTGTAGTGTACTGTAATACTGAAAAAAATGTAAGAGAAGAACTTCAGATCCTGAGTGTGTGAGGACAGAA
>NW_024582640.1:610226-613069 GCF_018398535.1 Haplochromis burtoni | reverse complement strand
ATACAGACTATTAGAGTAACAGGTGTGTAGCATCGCTAACTAGCTAGCAACAAGCCTCCAACACAGTGCGTATGCTTGCGGCTAATCTAGCAAACGAATTAACAACAGAGTGATTTTAGATGTTTTAGAACAGGGGTGTCAAACTCAAATACACAGTGGGCCAAAATTAAAAACTGGAACAAAGTCGCGGGCTAACGTTAATATTTATTGAAAAAAAAATCTTCCTCTAGATATAAGAAGGAATCTTTTCTTATAGACTCAAATACGTTTTGCTGAAAAACTGAATATGGAACAAGCAAAGCTTAATACTAAACAATACATATATTAGCTGTATAATACCAGTAGGCCTGCTCTGATAGTAATTTGGTATGGCTTCGCGGGCCAAATGTAATTAGGCTGCGGGCCAAATTTGGCCCGCGGGCCAGAGTTTGAGACCTATGTTTTAGAACTATAAGATGATAAGCTGTGTGTCTTTTTTTTTTATAACAGTGACATGGTTGTATTTACCTTAATTAAACGAGTCGTCAGTCGCGGTAAACCAGCAAAAAACTCGAGCCGCCAGGCTACGTAAAAAGTGTAGAGAGGCGTGTTTGCGGTCATGTCCAGCGGGTGTGTGGGCGGGAGCGTTATAAAGTCACTCCACCTCAAGTCACTACTGCGCAGACTCTGGCTCCAAATTTGCAAGATGGCAGCCTCCACAAGCGGGATATTTTGGCTTCATTTTTCATTTTTGCACAGTGGTAGGAGGCGGCGCCGAATTACAGAATTAGTAATGTGTCACGTGAAGATTCATCAGCCAGAATAAGTGTTTACTGACAATTGACAGTGATAGCGGACATCATCATCACTATTCCAACAATCCTCTCCACACAGACAAGCATAAACACACTTGACTATCACTAAATCAAATTAAACATGCATTTGTAATGACGCTACTTAAGTTTACAGTACGGTTCATTTGCTCGGTCAGCAGGTGGCGGTATCTTCGTACACTGGGGAGTAAACTGCCATTAAATCAAACAGAAGAAGAAGAAAAAATCCGCACATGCGCAGTACGGATCGGGTAGACCCGATTTGTACGGTCCGACTTTGCACATGCGCAGTAAGGATCGGGGAGTCCTGATCCGTAACTATCTTTTCATTTTTTGTTTTTGTCTACATTATATTGAAAGGCTTCATTATTGCAAACATTTTAAGAGATACTTATTATTCTTAACATCTTAATAGATACTCTGACCCATAACTATCGTAAAAGGCTTTGACCGGAAGTAGAAACCGTTCGCACATGTGTGGTACCGATCGGGTATCTGGTTTGGATCGGGTAGTGACACGCTCTCTCACCCAGGAAACACACAATCACAGAGAGAGCGTCACCTTGTAACCATGACAACCATAATGCTTCCGCCAGAACATAGCTGTCAAACAAAACCCAAACATTTAGTTAGTGCATTCTGGACTTACTGACCAATCAAAACACTGACAAAACACTTTATTCTTTAAGTCACACACACATTGTTCTGTTTTATACATGCAGTTTATGTGCAGCTGAAAGATGGGACGCAGGTATTGAAATACTGACCTTGAAATTTACCGACAACCTGCCCTACTTCTTCAGCCTTAACTGCTAATCTATGTCAATATTGACATTTCAAGGTGTTCGAGGTATATAGGGCCTAAAAAATTGACCAAAAATAGATTCAGATTATATTATTGATGATGATAACAACAGTTTGATAGAAAAGCTGGCTGAGATTGTATATTTTGGTAGTATGGACACTGCTCAGGTGAAGCAAGAGCATAAACTCTGTGAGCCTGATTCTTTAAGGTCCCTCAAGCTCATCCCAAGCTGATTGATTAGACAGCCAATGTGACAGAGTTACGCACATTTACAATAACAAATGTCTGCAAGTACTCTGGATCATTTTCACAGGGAGAGGAACAGGACTGCTTGAATGAAGCTGTGAAGAACATTAAAGTAGAAGAGACCCATGTTTAAGGGACAGAATAATGTTTCTTTAATGTTTGCAAAGGCAGCAAAGTTGTAGAACACTGAGTGTGACTGAGTGTGAGATGGGTGTTTCAGGGAACGAGGGCAGAAGGAAGCAGCAAGGTCACACAGCGGAGGGAAAATAATAAAGTAGTTACAATAACAGCCTGATTCAGTGTTCAGCAGTCATATCAGTGAAACACAGCCTGCCCCACCTATCCTCTGTCTCTGTGGAGTTACATAAACCTGGGCCAAAGAGCAGGAGTCAGTTGGAGGTATAGGCGGCCCACAGACGTACAGACGTGCAGTATGCAGCTTTGAAGAATTGAAAAGAACACAAATCCATTCATCTGAGGAGAGAACTAGCTCCAAGCTCCGATTCTGTGCAGATCAGGCTTCAGCAGTTATCAGAATCAACCTCCGAAGTCCACAACAGAAAAAGCTTTGCATAAAGCAGCAGAT
This sequence comes from Haplochromis burtoni, assembly GCF_018398535.1. NCBI lineage: Eukaryota > Metazoa > Chordata > Actinopteri > Cichliformes > Cichlidae > Haplochromis > Haplochromis burtoni. The sequence goes on along the minus strand of NW_024582640.1, from coordinate 610,620 downwards.
AAATCCCATTACCAAGCATGTAAATTCTACTTACACCAAAGCATAGCATTAACCTGCAAGCACTGCTCCAATGTGATCAAATGTGGTTCGTCATGTGTACGGCAGGAACAACTAACAAGGCACTGGGATTCGGTCTCTGGTTAGCTCAATCTGCGAAAACAAACCTATGCATTCTCCAAGCAATGCCTTTCCCACTGAAATTAATAAAGTTAACGTCAGGTGTGAAAAGCGTTTGAAACTTGCGGTTGTGAATACAGGTCCTTTCTAATAAGTTTGTGGAGACGAATGTTAGGAATTATATCAACCTGTATTTCCCGACCTTGGTTCATGTCATTTCTTGTCATCAAGCGGGCAGGTTCACCGTTTGTGGTGTTGGGATTTATGTGGCAGTATT
>NW_024582640.1:575537-609593 GCF_018398535.1 Haplochromis burtoni | reverse complement strand
CCACACCTGTTTTCACACTTTGGCTCATGTGATTAGGTAGAGGATCATCAGGGGTCCTTTTGTCCCTCTTTGGGGGGTCACTCCCACGGGGTTTAAATCTGGGACTCTCTGCCATTTGACCTTAAAACAGAAAAAGCAGATGAGAGGTGAAACGTCTTCAAGCAACTTAAAGAAGTCCAGACACTTTTCTTTGCAATCTCCTTAGACCACTTTCATTCATGTTAATCCATGTATTGTGCACGCCCATCTTCTCACAAATGACCTCCTAACAGGTTTGGGCAGCACTACATATCTCATACCATGGAAAAGATAGGATGATATTCCTGGATTAGGAAAGCTGATAAAATTTTACTTTCACATCCAAAAGTAGAACCAAATATGCATCAGCTTGAGAATGCTGAGCAAGCCAGAACGGATTTTTGAGATGAGATATCCAGACAAAGACATCCAGTAATGTGTTTTGGATATTTCAATATCATAAAAACCCAGAAGCCTAAAATACTGGAAGGATTGAGCAGGATTAAAAGCAGGATGTGGCCTGAGGATTTAGTCAGCTGTCACGTGTCCCTAAGTAGAGACACAAAATGTCTCAAGGGAGAAAAGGTGCAAGGCATCTGTCTGAATATACGTAGAATCATGCAGAGGGTGCGATGGGACGAACAACATCTGGCATCCGCAGCACGCTGCAGCACATCCAGCAGATGGAGACAGAAATGCTTTCATGGGTGGTTTTGCAGACAGAGAAGCAGCTGGAGGCTTAGCATACAGGCTCAGAGTGCTGGACTTGGGGTGAAACCCTCCGTGCATGGTCAGGAGCTTCCTGGTCCTGATGTCAGTGGCTTTTATCTCCTAGGTAATTAAGGTGCTATGGTTAATACATGGCTATGAAAAAATGTCTCCTCCACATAAAATAACGCTAAAGTATTATTGTTTTGCTCATCTAAATTCCATTTCATTTGTTGCATGGTGAACTTAACACACTAGACTTTTGCAGTTATCCAAGCTTTGTTAAGATCATAAACTCAGGAATGCTAACACTTAAACATGAAGTCATTTAGCTCAGCAAGACAAGTGAAGCATCAAAATCTTTGAAGTATTGTGTCTGAGCCACTGAGTTTGTGCATGTTTGTTCTTTTCATTTTTTTTCTTTAGACACTTTTACATTTTTTTTGTTTATTTATTTGTTTATTTGTTTATTTTCTCACTGATAAATAGGCATAAAAAGCAATCCTTGAATGCAAGGATTTCTCTTGCTAGAAGGTCTAATAAGAATCCAGGTGTCGGACCTGCATCTGCAACTGATGTCAAAGTAACATCACAGATTTTGATCCAACTTTCATTTTGGAATCGTTATTCAGTTATAACAAGACATTGAGCAGAGACCACAAGCTGAAGGGCATCCATATACTTTTAAAGAATGCAATAAATTCTAAGAATCAAGCAAATACAAAGCAAAGCAAAAATACATAAAAATACAACAATAACTGCAAATGTGTGCACATAAATAGCCATCATCAGTTTACCAGCATGCCTCCATAGGCTGTATAGGTGTATATAACAGAAACCCAGTGTCTGCTGAACTCCATGTTGATGATTTATGGCTGTCATGTGCTGATCTTTAATCCTTTTCTTAAAAGTGTCATGCTTGAAGCAGAATTAGAAATCCATCTAAATGGCCCTTGCTTTTTTCAAATAGCATGAATGATGGTAGTGACGTCTCTGTTAATGATTCATATTGGGACATGTTGACAAAAGTGATGGTATTCTTCCTCATTTGGCTCCCTCTTGCTATCTGGCACCATGTACAAGGCCCGCAGAAAGAAGTGGTACATGCAGTTATTGCATACCGTTCCCTGTGCAGACACGAGCTAGGGGCAAGGATCAAGGGAGTTAAATATACAGAAGAAACAAATGTTATCAAATAGTTCATGTTCAAAGCTATAGCAGCTCTATAACACAGCTGATTGCTTGGCTGTGGTCATTAATCATAGTCCAAGTCAATCTAAACAAAAACGCCTGGAACAAAAGTAGAGTGCAGAGTGGAGTACGACCCTCTGAAACAACCACGAGCTTTCTCAGACGGAATCTGAGAAAGTAAAAACAGACTGAACACGTCGAAGCTGATCCCAAATCAGATAAACCGTGAAAGCAGCTGTGACTTTTGTGATGGTTTGCTAAGTACTGACGCAGTTACGGTGCCATTTATTTATTAAAAAAAAGCCTCAGTAATAATAAATGTCATATGAACTTGCGCCTCAATACTGTATCACTGGCATGTCAACACCCTGACAACTGTGGTCATCCATGGGATGAGTCCAGAAGGATCCAGGGCAGGTAAACGCAGATACTCCCAAACTTTTCCTGCTATCATACAGGTAATGCATGAAAGGCATTACCTAAGGCACCAAAAAACAAAGCAGTCAGTACACATCAATGAGATTTTAGCTGTTGTGTATGTGCAAAAGCCTCCTTTTGATCTTTTACACTTTTTAAAAGTAAACACAGTTATTGTTTACCTCAGTTTATGTCCTGATCCTGTATTTATACTGAACCGTAAAACAGCTGCAGATGCCAGAGGCTCACAGGTTGGTTATAGAGGTCAAGGCAGAGGCCGGGGGATGTAATGACCATCTGGCCATATTTGGTGGATGCTTCACCTGATGGCAAAGGTGCCCTCAAAACCTCAATGCTATGTGTTCACACATGGCAGTGGCAACGTGAGTAAATCAGAGAAACACACTAATTCATACCCTCCTCATCATCATAAATAGTTAGAACTTAACGTTAACATCTAACAAATCGCCCAGTAACCCATTTAGGGTAAAGGTTAGGTTGGAATGTTCCTCTTAAATGGAACTGGTGTACCTAAATAGAGGCATGTGGTGTGAATGAGACACGGCGGGTCCAGGGATCATAGGTTTGAGCCATTTTATTCAATATTTGTCACACCACAACACACACCAGCCCCTGAGTCCCCGTGTTTTTAACCATGCGGGTGTGATTAAGGATGTTGACAAAACATTAAGACAGAAAAACTTTAAGGTCAAAATGCATGAACGAGAGTTGCTAAATCAGCAGCTTCTCAAATTATGCTGATTTAGCATGTGGGTAAAATCCAACTCAAAGTTGATGCTTACGCGTAAAATGCTGATAAAAATTACGTGTTTAAACCTTTAAAGGGATATAGAGTAGAACAAAGGAGTACTGCGGAGCAGTGGCATGTGGCTCCGTGCCCATATTTTGAATACTGCAAGTGTTCTTCATCAAATTCACTGACAAGTTGTTGACTTGGGCATTTCCTTGGATTCACATCACACTATTGTTTTAAAACCAGCTTTACAACATTTAGCATTTATTACGAGTCACTGAAACAATCCAACACTAAATATTTAGCAGCGACACAGAGATCAGCTAAATAGATATGCACAGGAAATGGAATATTAGCGGTGAAACAGAATATTTACAGTGAATAATCAAAGAGTTTACAGAAGCAAAATGTAAATATTTGACATTCTTCAATTCTTCCCCAACAGCCCACTCACTAAACCGAACTGAACTGGATAAGAAGACACAAATATGGATGACTGGTTTCATCTCAAAATCTTAATTTGATATATGCATTCAGTATAAACAGCATTGCCATATAATCATTATTAACCAAAAACAGATGCATTTTTGCTCATAAATAATGTTTTGTGTAGTTTGTGTTTCCTTCATTCTTCTAGAAGGTGAGCACTTAATATGAAGATGGTGTCAAAAATAGCATTAAATTAGGACTGTAGATAAAAGCTCTCTTCTCTTTGCATGAAACCCATAATAACAGTTTATAAAGACATTTTCTCAAGCGATAAAATTCATGTCATTGTACATAACATTGCGACATAACATTGCAGCATGGTGTTCATTTTGTAAATTATGGCCCGATTTAGAGTAGAATAAATAATAAAGTGAAGCATTAGCGTGTGGCTACCTTGTGATTCACAAGTGTCTGTCACTTAAAAAGGCTTAAAGAAACAAAGATGCACATTGTGAACTTCTCACCTCGAATGAAACCAAATGGTGACGTTATGATAACAATGTCCAGTGTTTACATATCCATATATGTATTTATAATGCTTACACCATCAGTATGTTGTAGTGTCTTGCATGTATAGAACAATAACAAGTTTCACTTCACTAAAAATGCTACATTAATACAGCAATGTGCATAAATAGTACTCGCTATGTGCACAGAAGTACTGCCAGCTGAACCCTGAAGTCCCTGAAACCCCCAAATCTACCTTATCATTAGGAAAGAGAAGAACACTTTCTTACATACACTTATCATCATAAGGGAAACTATATCTTCCAAGGTTACTGAAAAGAAATTGTTTGTAGAGTTGAGCTCTATTAGTTTCCACCAGTCAAAGAATATAATCTCACAATCAAAGTAGTTACTCAAAGGAACACAAAGCCCCCGGCTCTGATATTGAAATGCCTTTTTATCACAGCTCTTTCACTTCATCTTGGGACAAACTGAACTTTCCTCTCCGCAGGACGCATTGTGTCCCTGCTGAATTCTCTGAGGTAACCGGGAGTGGCTCCGGAGCAGAGGAAATGTGATTAAATCAACTCCTGTACTCTGGAGGACACACTGTGGGGAGAAAGTCAGTTTTAGGTGTGTCTAGACCAAGTGCGCCCCCTGCAGGGATGTTAGATGGGTGTATCTGGCTGAAGAAGAAGAGGCGTGGGATGCTGCTCTTCTTTTCAGCTCTCTGGAGATCTGGAGCCAAGATAGCGGATAGCAGCAGCAACCATACAGACAGTCGCTCCACACACTCCCCTGTGAGACACACGAAGAGAAGCCTGCATGAGTGGGAGGCTCAAACAAAAGGTGAACATTTGCATTTAGGTGTGAAAGAAACGCCATGCAGCAGATTGGTACTGCAGTAAACCAGCACGATTACTTAAAGTTAGACTACAAATAGAGTCAAATATTTACATTATAGTTTTGCAACATTTCTTTTTGACAAAGAAGGCCAGATTTCAAAAATGCATGTAGTGTGGATAAAAGCAGGCAGTATCTTTGTCAGTGCATGAGTACTAAGTGTTCTTGTGTTTCAGTGAGAATCCTTTCTCTGAGGACATCGGCTTTCTTGCAGCCAAGTCTTTGCTCATAGCAACAGAGAAAGGACTTGTCAGTAATGTCAGGATGAAAATGCTGGTGGGTGAGATTTGATAAATCAATAAAGTCTGAGAAACAGCAAAACAGCCGATGTTCATTCCATGCACAGCTACGGCATGTGATTTTTCCCTTCATGATACTGAGTCAGCACAGCAACTTTGAGGCCAGTTTCTGTCGGTTTTCTTTCCCTACTATCACTCCTCACTCTAGAACAGCAGGTCTAGCCTTGTGTAAGTTAAACTTCTAACTTCATTTTGGCTTGATTATGATGTAATATGACCTTTACCAACAGACAGACTGTATTAGGCCTAATTGGAAGTTTTGTGTGGGTCTGGGAAGTTTTGGCAAATGAAGTCCTGATCTTCTGTTTTGATTAACAGATACATTAGTCTGTGCACTGCACCTCTGTGGTTTATGGATACAGCTAAACAAGTTTTTGCTTTGTAGATCATCAAGTGATCTATTAGTTGCATGTGCTCATAGATTAGGGCCAGAATTCTTGAAGTCCAACGCAAACCTTTTGTACAGAACTGACAAAAGGAGGAAAGTACACTGTACTCCTAAAGAAAAACTCCAAAAGAGCATTTGTCTTCCCTTCAACTCTTTGTTTCTAGCCAGCAAAGCAGACTAAACCTTTTTAACACTAAGCTCATGCTCATGCCAGCCATAAACCGTTACCGACATCTGATAAACACAAATGACAAACACTTTCAGGGTACACATCAGACAGATTTTTCGCTATAAACTACGTCAGTGTCATGCTAATGATAAAAGACAAGTGAAAGAAAAACTGGAGAATTCAACAGCTCGGCCACGTTTGATGTGTTTCCGCAGTTGAAAGACTTTTGCGGGTATTTTGACAAGTCCCTGGCAATACATCAGATAAAAATTAAGATATTTCACTTTCAAGCCCAAAAAATAATGAGAACAAATTGTACCAAATTCCATGCGAGTCCATTTATTAGACAGTTCATCTAAAATGCGAATCTCATAGTAGCACTACACGAAATCCTGCTGGCCTTGGTAATCACCAGTGTCTACTCCAGTGATTCTCTGGGAACCATGAATGTCTATGAACAGTGAAACTGGGGGTAACTGAAGAAACATAGCGGGATAAATATATTTAATTTTTACAGAAAGATGGCTCTGAACGTCAGCGTATGTAAGGAAGTTTTATTTTCATGGTATGTACCGTTAAGGCCTTATCTCTTTTCTCTTATGAGAGAATAGTTGCCTTGTTTCACAAACAGCCTACATGCTGGGACTTGTTTTCATAAGAATTTTTGGCACCCTTCTAGCTCATGCTCTGCGGTATTGACAGCCACTGACAGCCCACTCCACCTCCATTAAAGCCAACATTACCAACCACCTCCTTCTCTCCGATGGCAGCGCTCCAGCATCTGCCTTGCTGGCCTTCAACCACTCCCACCATATCTCTCCTTTTCTTCACTGTCCCAGAAAGGACAGGCTGGCCTTATCCCACATCAAACTGAACATTTGTTGTTTGCATGGGAAACAGCTGTTTCATATTAGCTGAGCACTGATCAGTGACGGCGACCTGATGTCTATCAGGAGTCTGTGTTCACACATCCAGGTGGATGAGTGCTCAGAGTGGACAAACACAGCAGTGAGGCAGTAGGTGGGTGCCGGAGCAATTCAGTACTTAGTTGTTTATTCATTTGTTTGTTCATAGCAGTTATGCACGCTTATTTATTTAATAATTAACAAATATCTAATGTTACCGCACAGATTAACAATGTTGTTTGCGTTGCTCAAGTAATAACTGGTGTCATTACGATAGCACGTAGTGACGTTGGATCTATTTCTCCTGTGTGCTGTTATTGTGATTCATCACTTATATACCTCAATCTCCTCAGCTACAGTCAGAATTATGCAAAGGCCCAGCAGCTCTGTGTAATTGAGCTGGGGACACAATGCGCTGCATTGGGAAGCAATCAGTCACATTCTGTTTATCATGACATCAACTACAGCTGCAGGGATAGATTCTTTCATTTGAATGAAAGACTTTATAATCGCTAACAGTTAGAGTAAAGTTTAACTTGTCTTCCAGACTGAACATGGAAGAGCCCTGTGGTAAACGGCTCTATCATTTATTCACTGAGAAAACTGTGACAAAAGCTTTAATCACATCAGTGTCCAACACTGAATTTAAACAGAATATGCCTACATCCTGTTGAATACGGCCAAAAGAAGAAGTGAGGGAAACATTGAAACCTGCTTATACAACAAGACAGACCCACATATGTTTTGCAGAACAGCTAAGTTTTATTAATACATCTGTGAAGGTTCTCAGTCATCCAGGTCATCGTAGTCAAAGGAGCTTGCAAAGAAAAGCGTCTGGACTTCTTTAAGTTGCTTGAAGACGTTTCACCTCTCATCCGAGAAGCTTCTTCAGTTCTAAGGTCAAATGGTGGGGAGTCCCAGATATAAACCTAGTGGGAGTAACCCCCACAGAGGGACAAAAGGACCCCCTGATGATCCTCTAATCGCCTGAGCCAAGGTGTGAAACTGGGTGTGGGTCCCAATCAGCCAGAGTTTCGGGTGAGTTCATTGTGAAACCTGGCCCCACCTTATCATGCGAATTCCTGAGGTCAGATGGCCCAGGATGTGAGTGGGCGTTAAGGCGTCTGGGAAGGGATCTCAAAACTGGATTATAGATGGCAGAGAGTTGGTGTCGTAAACCACCGCCTCTGTTCAAAGATGGTCGCTCACAGTGGACATAGATGGCTTCTTTCACTCCTCTTTCAAACCATCTGTCCTCTCTGTCCAAAATGTGAACATTGGCATCCTCGAAAGAGTGTCCTTTATCCTTAAGATGCAGATGGACTGCTGAGTCTTGTCCTGTGGAGGTGGCTCTTCTGTGTTGTGCCATGCGCTTGTGAAGTGGCTGTTTGGTCTCTCCAATGTAGAGGTCTGGGCATTCCTCGCTGCACTGTACAGCATACACCACATTGTTAAGTCTGTGTTTTGGGTTTTGTCTTTCGGGTGAACCAGTTTTTGTCTGAGCGTGTTGCTGGGTCTGAAATACACCGGGATGTCGTGCTTGGAGAAAACTCTCCTGAGTTTTTCTGATACACCGGCTACATAGGGGATGACAATGTTGTTGCGTCTGTCTTCTTATCCTCCCTCGCTGGTGTCTGATCTTCTTTTCTGTGCCTCTTTGCTGACTTTAAGAACGCCCATTTAGGATAGCCGCACGTTTTGAGTGCTTCCTTTACATGTGTGTGTTCCTTCTTTTTTCCTTCAGGCTTAGAGGGAACATGTTCTGCCCGGTGGTGTAGGGTCCTAATTACTCCAAGTTTGTGTTCCAGAGGGTGATGGGAGTCAAAAGGAGGTACTGGTCCGTGTGTGTGGGCTTCCGGTAAACTTCGATGTTGAGGTTGCCGTTCTCTTCAATGTGCACAGCGCAGTCCAGGAAAGGCAAACAGTTGTCCTTTGTGTCTTCCCTGGTGAACTTGATGTTTTTATCCACAGCGTTAATGTGCGCAGTGAAGGATTCCACTTCTTGTGTCTTGATTTTGACCCAGGTGTCGTCTACATATCTGTACCAGTGGCTGGGTACTCTTCCTTTGAAAGAGCCAAGAGCCTTCCTTTCCACTTTTATTAATACAGTCTTAATGAAGTTAATAACAGATGCTTGTGTATAGCAGTGATCCCTTAGCTTTGAGACATTTTTTGCTGACAGCACGCATCGAATAATACTGTGAGTATCAAAAACTAAAAATAAAATTGTGGTTTTTTTGGCTTGAACTGGTGGTAAGAAAAAATGATAAGCTAGCTAGCATTTAATCACAAACCTCGCTAAAACTCGTGTAAAGCAGCTCCCCAGCTTCAGATAGTAGTTTCGAATATTATCACCAGTGAAGCACATGGGAAAATATATTTTGGAAGACATGGTGTTAGTCTTTTTAGGGGAATTTAAAAAACTTGTAGTGTCCAGGACAAGGAGACATGTAGCCTTTCTATGTGATTGTTAGCCTTATTAGCATTAGCAAAATGTTACTTTTCATTAACTAACCATTTGTGTTTACTAAGCAGCAACCTCTGGAGCTCTGGACTCACTAAAATGTGAGTATCTAGTATTTTATCTGTATCTTAGCAGTAAATAGTTACTGTCTCTTTGAAACCAAAGCTTGCTAGCACTGAGTTATAACTTTAGCTTAGCACTTCATCTTGTCAGTCAAAGACGGTCATTTCTACCTCAAAAAAAGAAAGAAAAAACATTTGCCACCACTCCATTGTCCATTAAAAATAGATTTGGATAGGATTTAAGCCCAAACACTGGAAGAAATAAGAACTTGAATCAAATAATTACAAAACTGCTACAAAGACCCACCTTGGAACTTTACAGTCTAAGGCACAATTTCTCTAGCGCCTTAGGCTATAAAGTTCCAAATTTGAGACTGACTGGAAGACATGAACTAAAATATCTATTTGTGCATATTTCTTTAGGTTGTATTATGTAAGTGTTATGTGAGTGTTACTGGAGGTTTACTTATTTCAAATATACATATACTGAGATTTTTTTTGTCATTAATGTTTAATTTTATTATTAATTCTATTATTAATGTTTTGGTGAGGCTCAGAGAAGCTAGCTGCCCCTACCAACATAGCAAAATTCGTATGGGCCGGATCTGGCCCACACAATGTGCTTACACATGGCCCACATACCGCAAAGAATGATGGCCCTTTGGCGGCCCAGACCTGGTTTACCAGAGGTGGCCCACACGTGGGCCAGCACAAGGCCAGTTGCAGACACACTGGTGGTCCTGTGCTGGCCCATGTGTGGATTACCTCTGGCAAACCTGATCTGGGCCACCAAAGGGCCATCATTCATTGCGGTATCTGGGCCATGTGTAAGTTGTGTGCAGCCACGGGCCAGTTGCAGACATACTGCTAGCCTTGTGCTGGCCCAGAACAGTTTCAGCTCTGGCCTCAGATGTCAGCCTAATGTTTACCCTAATCAAGCCATCTAATAACAACATGTGCCAGAACATAATAGTGCAAAAGCAACACAAGGAAACTCTATTCAGACAGTAAGTGGACTGACTCTTACGCAGAGCTTTTCTACTCTCCTGGATTACTTAAAGTGCTCAATACAACATTCACCCACTTTCTCTAAACTGAGTGCTTTCTAACTAGATTCATACACATTCACACTCTTGACATGCAGACTGGAGGAGCCAGGGATCGAACCATTAACCTTCCAATCAGTAGGCAACCTGCTCTACCACCTGAGCTACAGCCACCAACTAGCAAAGATGAGTAAACCGTCACTAGGTTTTTGATAAAGTGTACACTCACAAACCTGTCCAACCTGCATTTGAAACGTTGGCTACCATAGCAGTATAGTATTGCAACATGGCATTTGGGTCTTCTAACTAAAATAGGAAAATAGGAACATAAATAGTGCCATCATTGCCAGACCTACCCCACATCTGGTTGACATAACACCCTGCCATAACACTGATCAGTCAGAAGTGCCAGCTTGATGCCAGATCTGGGTCAGACCTGCTTGCTATGTGGGTAGTGGGATTAGAGATGCTTAGACCTCACAGGTTTTATTTTAAAATCTCATGTGAATCTCATGTGATTTGAGTGTGGTACATCTTAGAATTTCATCAGGAAACTATTTTATTGGTTTGTTTTTGTTTTTTTCTTTTAAAAAAAGGCAACAGTTATGCTGTTTTCTAGTACCTTTATGCCATATCGCTGCCTGACAGACGCCCTCATGGCAAGAGAGGCTGGTGGTACACAGCCTATACAGTCCAGCAGAGGTAGGCAGGGGCAAGCTCCCACTGCACTGGTCACTTTACAGGTAAAGACTGGGAGGCAGCACAGGGCAAAACAGCCTGCATAGATTACATAAATCCACTATATTAAATCACTGACAGGTAATAAGAGTTCAATCCAACTATCAGTCAATCACTGGGGATCAGCAAAGACAATGTAATAATTTAATATACTTACAGTCGCCCATGTCTTTGTAGCACTCACACAGACCAGTGCTCCATTGCCCTTCCTCTTGAACCGTGCTCTGTGGCTGAACCTGTACCACCTGTCGCAACATTATTGAACTATTCAAAAGAAAAGTGGATTAACATTAGAAGATAAAAGATAAGAAGAGAACTATATTATAATTGCAAATAAATTCCTTGACGATGCTCATTACATGATGAAGTTTAGTCCATCTATCCATTTTCTGTTGCTTATTCAAGTTTGGGTCAGAGCAGAGATACCCTGATATTTCCTCTCCCAAGATCATCTGTGGGGACACTGAAGAAGCATTCCCATGCCAACCAAGAGATTTAATCTTGCCAGCGTCGTGGAGAGATACTATCCTGAATCTGCCCTCTATCCTTCTCCTGGTAGCACATGGTAGGAAACACCTCACCTAGGAGGCATCAAGGAGTCACCCTGATCAGATGCACTAATTACCTCAATTGGCTCCTTTCAGTGTGAAGGAGTACTGGCTCTACTCTAAGCCCCTCCCATATGACCAAGCTACAAAGGGTGATTGGACTGCATTGCTCCTTCTGAACATGAGGTTCAATTCATCCCCCTTTGTCCCGGACCACTGCAGAAGGTGTGTAAGTGGGATTGAAGAGATCATTCTTTCTACCACCAAATTATACTCTCTAATTTGAGGTTAGCTGTCCTTGCCCACTCTATGCAGTGTGAGGAGGAAGTCACTACCCCTTCCTCTTTCATCTGATGATTAGCTAGAAATACCTTGAAGTTGACCAAGTCTTTGCTTTAGCTACTGCCAGGGTTATATTGTCAACTGCCTCCAGAGTCCCACGCTTCACAGGACTCCTTCTTCATCTTAGCTGCTACCTTCACCTCTGTGGTCTATCTGGTTTGGGGTTTTACTGCCACTCAGGCATCAACTACCTTGGAGCCACAGCTCCATAAATCAGCTTTGGCAACAGAGGTGCACGATATGAGGGACTCATTGTGGACCCTTGGAATGCTCTCAAAGCTTTACCAAAGCTGGGATTTGAAGATCCTGTGGAGCAGGTTTTTCCCAGACACTCCTTAAGAGCCTTTACTGTACATAAAGTAAACCAGGTTTCTCCAGCATCTCACACTGCCGCCTGATCCAACTCAACACCAGGTGGCAATCAGCTGATGCCTCTGTTTCTCTCTTTACCAAAATGTCTAAGACATGTGGTCACAGGTTTAATGATAAGATTACAAAATCAATCCTCAAACTGTGTCTTAGGGCATCCTGGTGCCAAGTGCACATATGGACAGTCTTATGCTCAAATACAGTGTTTGTAATTGACACACTGTGGTTAGCACAGAAGTGCAACAAGAAAACACCACGTGAATTCAGATCACTCAGGTCTTCCCTCCTAATCACACCGTCATTGTCCATGTGAGCACTGAAGCAGTCCAGCTGAACAATAGTGTCCCCATCATGCGTACCTTCAAACATATTGCCCAGGGACTCCAAGAAGGTTGAGTACAAACATGATATGGCACATGAGCACAAATGACAGTCAGGACCTGTTCCAGGATCCAGGTCCAAGGCACACAGAAGCAATTCTCTAATCCAGTGGGGGGGAAAAACCCAATCTGCAGGTACCAAACTGGACAAATACAAGTCTACCCACTCCTGCTCACCACCTCTTCTACCAGAAGTCATATTTCATACTCCTAAAGCCAGATTTAACCAGAAACCAGGCTCAGGGTCACCAGGATTTCCACCCCGACCCCTGCCTGATCCACAAAGTATAAAACCCCTGAGTCGGGAGGTCACCACAGAAATGAGACATTCCCTCATTCAAAAATGAAATTATATTATCAATAGCTTAGGAATTAGGAAAATAAACACCTGTGAACATTTTTGCAGTTATTGTAGCAATGAGTTATTTTTTACTTTGTTTATTTCTGCCCCAGCATAAACCACGCAGATTAACTTCTCTACACAGCAGCAAAAAAAACCCCAAACAAACAAAAACCAGGTACAGATGTACAAACTAGCAAACTTTTTGTTTGTGACCTCAGGAGCAAGCTGTCGCTCACTCATTAAAGTATTAAACACTGCTGTCTTCTAACATAAGCTGTTATTTAGCTTTATCTCTTCAGCCACATTTCAGTCCCCGAGGAGATAAAATATTCCACTAGAACTCTGTTACAGGAGCAGACCGGGTTACAGGCAGCCTTCCGTCTGAGGAATAATTCACATCGCTGTTGCAGAGAGTGTGGAAATGTTCAACCAGACATGATAGAATAGATGACTCACCTTATCCAAACCGTTGTAAGCCAAGTTTTCTGCTCTACTCTTTTTCACTTTTTCTTTCTTTTACTCTTCCCTATTTTACTTACATATCTGAATGCTGCTCATAAGTCACCACCTGACTGTAATGTTTTGGTGTAAATATGGGTGAAACGAGACAAACAGGCCTTTTTGTTCTCATAACAGTTTGCCTTGCTGACCTGCAGTGTGCTGAGTCCAGTGAGAGGTTGGTTAAAGTGTAAAAAGTAGTTTAGACATGAAAATTTGTAGGAAGCTGTGTAAAATAAAACGATTGCATAACTCAACACCTCTAATTTAGAAAATTAGTAGTTTGGAATTTCACCATCCGAACAGGGTTTCCAGTGATTCTTCTTGGTAAACCATTTCACCACAAACAATGTCTCCACTATGATATCTGATTTCTCATTTCTTGTTGAAGTGTGCAAAACAGATAACAGGAAAGGCCCATTCACTAACACTTACCCTTATCACACAGAACCTGTTCTTCTCTTGCGTCAGGGCTAAAGCTGAGACGAATGATCATAAAAGAGATTAAAAGAGGTGACATTCCTCGTAGGCAGTAAATAGGTGGGTATGAAAAATATAAGAAAATGGAGATTATTGACAGCACAACTGACAAGAAATAGCTAGAAAAGAAGAGAGGGGGATGGTGAGAAAGACATTAATATTTTCATAGAAGATAGAAAGCACTAAAAATAACTCTGTTGTAATACTGTACTTAATATTTCACAGGCCCACAGAGTAATGTTCTCATTTCACAACCAAAACGCAATAGTTGTGAAATAAAGCAAAGCTAGACTTTGTCATTTTGGGAAACACCTATTTTCTTAGTTTAAACTTAGAAAGCAAAATTCCAGTAAAATCCCCAATTTCATGGTGTTTATATCAAATTCTGACTCTACCATCTAAATGTCACAGCAAAAACTGTCCAATGCAGTTGAACAAACGCAACAAAATTTTTAGCATGAACAGAAAAGGGGAGGAGAGGCACAACAGGGTTTTACAGCCATCTGTAAAACATGGTTGTCATGGTTTGGAGCTGCATTTTAGACAGTGGTGTTGGTGCTATTCAAAATTGACAGAATTATAAACATTGAAATTTACTGTCAGTCTTTAATCTAACATGCAAGAGCATCTAGACAGTCTTGATGCATGCTCAATCATCTAAGTAAGTAAATCCCAAAAGGTTGATTCTGTTCATCTGGACGTAGCGTTTTCAGTGGGAGAAACGTTTCTTAAATGATCCAATTGACTTCTTCAGTCTCAGCTGACTGCAGGTTTCCCCAACCTCATAAACAATTCATTTGATGCTACATCCAGATGAACAGAATCAACCTTTTGGGGCCATCTGGAAAGAAACTGATTGATAATTTGCAACATGATTATGATCTAATCCAGTCAAAGCCTACCTGGACAGAAAGAAACACACAATGGAAGACTATCAGTCATGAATTGGCCTCTCCAGAGCTTGGACCTCAACATTACTGAAACAATGTGGGATCATCTTGACAGAGAATGGAACAAAAGGCAGCAAACATCCAAAGAAGAGCTTTGGATGTCCTTCAAGAAGCCTGAGAACTATTCCTGAAGACTACTTAAAGAAATTACAAGAAAGCTGCCCAACAAAGTTCAGTCTGTGTTGAAGGATAAAACCGGCCATACCAAATTCTGACTTTCAAGCTCATTAGAATTGTCATCTGGTTTTGACTCATTTAGTTTTGTATATTGTACACAAGTATATATTGTGTTCCCACCTATGTTTGAACATATTTCAACTGACTATGACTATTTCCTCTTTTCCTTGAAAAATGTAAAGAAATGAGAGGAGCCTCAAACCTTTTGCATAGTCGTCTCTTTAAAAATATACAACCTGACTATTAACAGTATGAACTGACAAGAAGAAACAAGATGAGAACTGAAAAGGGGGACAGGCTGGAATAATTCTATATCCTGTTATAAAAAAGTATAAAGCTCCTTGAGACAACTTTGTGGCGCTATAGAAATAAAATAACTGAACTGAATAATTAGAAAAATGAAAAAGAATGCAGTGTGGAGACAAAAAGGCATAATTCTATGTAACAGTGGCGATTGTTTCATCCGCGGTGAGACATAACCACAGTTTCATAACCATCACATGGCTTCAAAGCTATGCGTGCTAATGACATCAGGGAAAATCCTTCCCTTTTCCTTTAACTTTAATGTAATTTTGAATGGAAGAACTGAAACTGATCTCATTTTTTGTAAATATACGATGGAACCAAAAAAATAATATAATAATACATACAACAATATGAACACAAAACCCTGATGAAGATCTGTTTTTTATTTACAGCAGTAGAAAATTCACAAACATATAAAAAGATTAATATCATAGTAAATGTGATTTTATATCAAGTTCGTTTATAATTCCACTGATTTATGTCAGAGCGGTGTGGCAGCTCCCCCAAACACACTTCTGTGGCAGAATCGCAGAAGGTCTGGACGCTCTACAAAAGACAAAAATTAAACAACACCAACTTAAATATCTTTACTGAACATTATTACAGGAAACATGAACCTCAAACAAACATGACTGCATTTCACTTACTGCCTTGTTTTCCTGAGCTGCAGAGGCATTTGTTCAGAGCCTGTTTCTCTTTGCTGTCTGTGGGTAGGAGTGGTTGGGGACACCTAAGTTTGCCCCTGAAAGACTCTGCAAGAGAGAATAGAGGTGGTCACTGAAACCATTTCACTTCAGTCATTGCCAATTAACCAACTTTATGTGGCATCATGGTAACGTTTACAACGGCACAGATTTGCAGTCGATCTTTTCAAGATAGGACACACTTCAATGTAGCATCATAGCAGCCCTAAGGACTGTAATGTTGGTGTTTGTGTGTTTTGTTGCAGTTACAACTGCAACAATGACATTACCAAACAAAACTGTAATGGGTTTTGTAAAAGCGCTATACAAATACAGGCCATACAGGCCAAAACTGCTGGTAACTTACTTGTGCATCTGCATCTGAGAATCTGAGCAGCAGACTCTGCCCTCAGTGAAAAAGAAAAGCAAACAAGTGAGAAATCATTTATACGAACGTAAAACATTATCCATCAACCCCGTGTAACATTTCCTCTCAAACTCACGGGCAGTGGTGCACAATAGTTTACATTTAAAATGAGTCAGTTAGTTATCGTCCCGTTGGTGAGTAAAACAGCAACATAACCATCCATGCATATAAAGTTCAAAACTAATGATCCTCGTATGTACCTGTGCTATCACACAGGCTGCTGACCAGAATGATGAGCAGCAGCGTCATCCCTGTGATCCTGGACATGGTGGCGAAGGTTCGTCTGTTCCGTCTGACGTGTTCAGATTCTTCTGCAGAAGAAGAGGATCTGAGTTTTATACCCCCGCAGTGAGTCCACGCTGACACGGTGTGAGGAGCTTGAACTTACAGATCAGTCCTGACATGTTTAAAGGGGATGTTTTCTTGTTTGTTTGTTCAGATGCTATCTCAGCTCTGCATGGATTCATCTGTAAAATCTTAGAACTTATCCAAATCGTTGGAAAACTGAGTGCTGGCAACAATTTTTGCACGGTGGCATCACTGAGGTGTAAATTTAAAACCAGGCTTCATCAGAGAGAGACTCAATGGATCCTGAACAGATGTGTGTAGGAGAGTTTAGTGTAAGACCCACTAGACCCAAAGAATCATTTGGTAGTACATTCTAAATGATAATGAGATGATAATGAGCCAGACATGTTGTTGCACTGGACTGTTTATTGGTTAATTTATTTGTTAGATGTGATTGGACACTCCATACATGGAGTTTTAATGTTTTAATGCTCTGGATATGACCCCTTCTTTTTTGTTTAGCTGGAAAAAACTACATGAAATTGTTGCCAAGATGGCTACCGCCAAGTGGACTTGCTTCTACAAGCCTTTGATGAACATTAGAGACAAAATGGTGCTTTGCCTGCAGAGTTCTGCTACAAATCTGAAATCAGATAGATCGTATTGTTTGGAAAAACAAGCCTCTGTGTTCCCATGACTGCTATCACTGCTGACCTGCAGGATTTGGAGTTCACAGATAAAACTCTAAAAGGACTTATAACCCACAGGTTTTACTTCACTATTCAGTGACAGAGAGTGTGCCTGTGTTGACACAATGGGCTAATGTCATTTGTTTTCATTAGTGCTTTCAACTCAAGGAAATAATGACTATTAAAGTTTGAAAGTTACACAAAATGATTTGCAAAGGCAGGTCCTATTGTCCACATATGCAGCGCTGGTGTGCTGATATCTGAATTTCTCTTTGTCTTGGCAGATAAAGTTGTGAATCGATGCCTCCATCAAACAAAGGTTTTGTCTACTTCTTCAGGGGCCACAGCTAACAGAAATCAGCTCGAGTAGCATTAAAAATACTGCAGCCTGAAAATATATTATGTCTGCTCAGAAATGTAGGACCTGATTATTAACAGTAACTGACAATAAGACAAGAACAGGACGTGTGAGGCTAACATGTGAAAAGTGATTCTGTGTCTTGATTTTGTTGTTTTATTGTTGTTTTCAGTTGAAGGCATAAAAAAATAAACCTTTAAAAAAAAAAAGAAGATGAACGTTATCATCAGTTTATATATCAGTGGACATTCCTGCCTGTGTGGTGAGGGTTTTGTAACAGCATTGAAGAAATGAGTCATTTATTTCACAAGCATTCCTGCCATTAAAGCAACACACACTTTGATGATATTTAGGGAAAAATGTCCATTTAATGTCTTGTTTAACTCTGGATGACATAGAAACCACTCTCACTTTTGTGCTGAACTTCTTTTACTATAGTTCAACATGAAGATTGGAGGCCAGGCAGCTGGGAAACAAGTAATCCTCCATAGAAATGATTCACTATTAATCAGCGTATTTATGTCATTGTCTCTGTGAAATCTACGAACACATTTCAGAGTGAGACCAGATCATATATAACAATAATTGTTTCTCTTTCATGTTTTTAAAATTTCAAAATACTAAAAAAAGGACAAAAAATGAATAATAGGATATTAAAAATGTTCATTTTATTTGTTTTCAAGGTTGAGGACTTTTTCAGTTAAATATGTGGAAACACAAAAGGAGACGAGACTCTATGTAATAAAAAAATAACTGTCTTTATTTACAATTTCAGAAAAAATCACAACCATCTACATAACAAGATTAATGTCATACGTAATAGGATATTAAGTTTGGTTAGTCAGTGTCTGGACTTCTTTATCTCAGAGCAGATCAGCAGGGTTGTATTTCTTGATCACACGGCAGAACCGCAGAAGATCTGAACGCTCTACAAGACAAAAAAAGAAAAGAAATGATGACAACTTCAGTATATTTACTGAATATTATCACAGGAAAGAGAAACATCTCTCTTGACGGGTTTGTGTTTCACTTACTCTCTTCTTGTATTTTTTTGCAGGCGCATTTAAACATATCTCGCTGCTTGTTGTAGTTTGTGGGCACGAGCGGTTTGGGACACTTAAACCTGCCTGTGGAAATCTCTGCAAGAGAAGACAGCTGGTCACTGTAACTGTCGCCACATAAAAAAGTCATGTTTTTAATAGCAGAGAACTTAGGAGAAAATTCCCTAAATGTTCAATTGGAAACACCATCACATACGCCCACAGCAACACAAAGAACTAAGATATTTGTTTTGTGTCTTTAAATTTGTTTTTGTTTGTTTTGCATTTTTTTACTCAAAGAAGATGAAAGTGGTCACTGGTCACTCACCTGTGCATCTGCACTTGCGAATATACAGGGATACTCCATGGGAAGGAGCTGCAGTGGAAAAAGATAACAAATAAGACATCAGTCATGTGGAGCAGCGATACCTTACCCATCAGCTCTGTATAACACCAGTGTCACAGTCTACAGTTTAACAGAGTCACCTGTTTACAGCCATGTTGCAGAGTAAAACTGTGACATCTACATCTCTGCAGAACAAGTGAAAAAAGAATAATCGTTGCGCACCTGCGTTGCTGCACAAGCTGTTGACGAGAATGACGAGCAAGATCGTTACCACGGTGATCCTGGACATGATGCCAAAGGTGTTTCTTCTTACTCCGAAGTGTTTAAAGTGTTCGTTGGGACGACGAGGAACTCTGAGTCTGCTGATTGCTTATGCCGACAGTTATATAGCTGCCCAGACGGTGTGCATCCATGTGGGGTTTACAGTTTGTGTTTCAGATCAGTCTTGGCATGTCTAAGAATTTTTTACTTGGATAATCTCTCAACTGTGCATGGGCTCACCTGTAAAATGTGATAAACATGGAGATAACACCCTCTCAAAAACTGTGAGCTGAATGCAAGTGACCCGGAGTATTGTTTTCTTTTCTGCACTGGGGTTAATCCTCACCAAACATGAGCTTTAATGCATTTAAAACCACAGAATTGTTAGTTTACACCACAGGAGGCTATTTGGTCAGATTAAAGATTAGTATGGGTGTTTAAAAACCACTGCACTATTACTGACATTTCTAAGCAGTACATAAACATAAACTGTTTTTTACCGTTTTCATGTAACAGTCTTGACTTCTGGCTTTACACAAATATGTCATACATTAATGTCATACATTAATGTATGACATTAATGACATGACATTAATGTATGTCATTAATGTCATACATTAATGACATGAAATGTTAGCAGAAATTGCAACAAATAAACAAACAAACCCCTGTTAACTGGTTTGCAATAACAAACAGAGAAAACAAACTAACCCTACTATTCATGGGAATGCAAACTCCAACTCCAAACAAGTTGGGTTATTGCATATAAGTAAATAAAAATAGAATGCAATGATAATACAAGATAAGCACATATCTTATTAACAACAGAATACAGAAAGCAGAGATTAAGATTCTCGAATCTGCCATAAAACAAAAACTGTCTGTTTAGAAAGAATTTGACTTAATGTATTTGAATGAAAAAACATACATTATTTAAATACAGTATATAATATCATCTATATAATATATAAAGATTCTGAAAATCTGGAGAAACCTCTGTGCGCAAGGAAGAAGGCCAAAGAAGACATTCAACATTAGATGTCTGTGATACTCTGGCCGTCGAGCAGCACAGCATTGAAAATAGGCATGATTCTCTCATGGAAATCACTGCATGGATCCAAGAACACTTCTAGAAATCACTATCTATGAATGCAGTTCACCGTGTCATTCATAAATGCAGGCTATGCCGTTTTAGGCAGGCACATCTAAAAAGGCATCATCAATGCTGAAAAGTATTTGCATATTTTAGAGCAACATATCTTCACAGCCAGATGCCGAACTGCATACTGCATCTACTCCAACAACATGGCTTCATAGTGAAAGATTCCAGGTGCTGAACTGATCTGCCTGCTATGGAAGAGGATTAGGGCCACTGGAAAAAAAAAAAATTCTGACTTTATTCTCAGAATTCTGAGATTAAAGTCAGACTTCTTTTTTTTTTTTTCCCAGTGGCCCTAATCCTCTTCCGTATCTTCCGTACCCTGCAGTGCAGACGACTGTTAAGAAGAATGGGGCAACGTTCCTCTGCCAAAAGTCCTGCAGCTGGCCTCCTCAGTTCCTAGATTGTTATGGACTGCCTAAGTAGGAGAAGGGATGCTACACAATGATAAACATGAACCAGCACAAACTTTTTTGAGATGTGTTTCTGTCATGAAATTTAAAATGAATTCAGTTTTCCATAAAATGGTAAATTTTCTCCATTCAAACATGTGAATAAAATATGGGTTTTTTGGGATTTACAAATTACACATTATGTTTTTATTGACAGCTTACACTACATCCAAATGTCTTTGGAATTGGGGTTGTACAAGAACATTTGTATTTGCTGTCCATCAGTAAAATTTGACCAAATCAGAACCAGTATTTCAATACATTTTACAAAGTAAGGTGATTCACAGTCATGCAAACGTCTCAAGCAAAACAAAACAAAACTTTATCCATCGACTCAATCTGAAACTAAACATTTACATTTTTGTGTTAGTCAGTTTTGCAAGTGCTTAATGTCTTTTTTTTGTTGTTGTTGTTTTTATATTTTTTTTTAAGTTGGGTGTTTATTTTTCAGTTAATTAATATATTTTTCCAAACCTAGTTTTAGTCTTTGGGACAGGATTCTTTCATCTATAATAACCTAACTGCTCAACACTGATTATTAAAACAAAGTATTTGTGCTGCATCTACACCAAAGTGTGTACTTGGTAATATTTCCCCTGGTTGGAAACCAATGATTTTTAGTTGATGGCTGATATGAGCTTGATTAAAGAAAATGGAAATGGTATCATACTGAAGCCTAGTCTGCCTTTTCTTCACTGAACTTGTGAAGTTCCCACTGAGTCAAAGATGTATTGTCAAAATTAGCATAACATTTTTGGTGTGTTTGGACTCTCTTGAATTTCCATTGTACTATAAACAAAAGACCACTTGAGTTTGATCCAAATGCAGGGCAGTGAATTTGTAATCACTGACAGTGTTGTTTAAGAAGTTAAAGATTTGATTTTGTCTGTTTCATTTAGTCAATAAGTGGCAGAGGTAAGTGGCTGGGGTTGAGTCAGGTTGCTTAGATAAGTGAAGGTGAACTCAGACATTGCCAGGGGCACTGACTCAAGGCCACGGCATACTGCAGTAACCTGAAAAAAGAACAAAGTGTCAAAGCGGACAAAAAGTTGTGTACTTTTGTGGTAAATAACAACTTCCTGTAAACACTTTCATGTTTCCCATATAAAATGAAATGAAAGTCTCTGGAAGAGGGGGTTGACGTGAAGTACCCGACATGAAGCATTCTATGTGGTGTGTATGGGGTGGGTGGAGGGGGGGGAGGGGTGTTATTGAACACCGTCCGTCATTGGTTGGCTCTAGAGTCACTCTCTCATTACAAGAGGTGCGTAATTACGCATTGAGCCCTCGGAACTTTGGCACACCTCCACTGTATAATCTGAAGTTCAGCGCTGTCAACCGCACGGTGACGTCCGCAAGACGCTATGAGTCAAGACACAATACGAGGAAATCCCCAAGGCCGAGAAAACGCTGAGAGGCCCCTTTAAATCGACGCTTCCTCAACGCCGTGCCAACAGAGGGAGAGAGAGAAACAGCGCTGATAAACAACAACACGGTTCTCAGAAGCGGCTTTTACCGAATTCAGCTCTTTACTGCGGCCTCAAAGAAACGAAGGTGAGGCCGTATTTTTATATTTAGTCACATTTTAAGCGTATTGTAGAGAAACCGCTGAGTTACTGTTGTTTAGAGACGGGTGGAAAAGCTTTTCTTATTCTGACTATAGCGAGTAGAATGACCGAAGACACGCTTTGTGTCGCTGTGCTGTTGTAGTGGGCAGGAAGGGAGCTGCTACACCTGATAGTAGTAATACAACTGAAAACACGTACGAGTACACGGCTTATTGTAGTGTAAACAGCCGAGAAGTGTTGGGAGACAACTGGCAGAGCTTTTCGCTCTCTCACTCGCGTTTTTTGACAAACGTGTTCACTTTGGTTGACAGGTTTGGCGGACTTCCCTTCTGTAATTTCCAGTATTTAGTCGTCTGTTGCCCATACATTCATCGGTTAATACCATTGCGGAAGTGCGAAGCTTTCCATCACGACACAAAGCTTGGGCTGTGCGGACATCTAGCGGTCAGACACTAAAGGACGCCTCCCAGAGATGTACGGTGCTTCAGGTATCCCCGAGCTCATCCCGCCCAGCGGGCCGCCCAGGCAGCCCGGCCCGGCGGGGCAGTTCAACCCGGGACACCCCCAGATCAACGGTCACGGTGGCGGGCCCAACCCTCAGAGACTCGGACAGAGGGCACCCAAACTAGGCCAGATCGGTCGGTCCAAGAAAGGTGAGGCTCCATATAGAAGTATGAAGTGATGACCCCACCTACACAGTTTACAATTACACAATGACAGTATAGCAGGCAGCATATGCATTTGTTCGATGCACATATGTAATAAAACATAACAGTAGCAGTAGATATGTCAGAGCTCCTTATTGGCTGTTGAACTGTATTGGATTAGTCATAAATATTTATAAGGTGGATAAAATATTGCTATTATATGTGTATGTGTGTTTCAGTCAGCAGTGATGTATACAAATAAAGATGTCTCATAGATAATGCAGAACAAGTCAATGGGCAGACATAAGCAAGGTTACAATTAAAGAATTAAGTAAAAACAAATCAAACTCTACTGAAACAAAATCAAGCAACTATAGAAAAAAAAACCACAAGTAGGCGTGCAGCGATACACTGATTGTGCCTTTCACCGTGATATCTGTAAATGGAAAATTAGGTGTTACAGATAAGTAACTAGTTAGATAAAGAAAGTGACATCACTCTTACGTCTTTAATACAGCATGACTGTAGCTTAGCCTGGCTAAGATAAAAAGCAGAAAACGTAGCTTAGTGGAAATGGCTAGCATGTAACCCTGTGTCAAACAGCTTTTAGGAACATTTGTTTTTAGAGGCAAGCTAGCTGTTTACCCCAATTTCCAGTGGTAATGCTATGCTAAGCTAACTGGCTACCCACAGTGGCTTTATTTTTAACATATAGATACAAGGGTGGTCAATCTTTTTGTCAAATTATTAAAAAAAAAAAGCAATGTTTGATTTGAACTTACCCTTCTTGCCCCTTTAAATTTCATTTTGCCTAAGTAGCTAATCTCCTGTTTTGTTCTTCTCACCGCAACCGGTCACAGCAGATGGCCCCGCCCCTCTCTGAGCCTGCTTCTGCCGGAGGTTTCTTCCTGTTAAAAGGGAGTTTTTCCTTCCCACTCTCGCCAAAGTGCTTGTTCATAGGGGGTCATATTTTTGTTGTTTTTTCTCTGTATGTATTATTCTAGGATCTGCCTTACAATATAAAGCACCTTGAGGTGACTGTTGTTGTGAGTTGGCACTATTAAAAATAAAACTGAACTGAATTGTAGCTAATATGTGATTATTATAATAACTGCTTGTTTGCTTTTTCCTCCTCAGTGGACCTGGATGATGAAGACTTGGATGATATCATGAACAACAACGGGCAGTGCCCTGTATCCCTGTCACCCATCTCCTAAGCTTCACCAAGAAGTGCCAAAAAAGAAAACCCCTGGGTCGCCAAACCCACCCCCACACCCTCTGACAGCGATCTTGTCCTTGCTCCTGTCAAGTGTCCTACTGAAGCTTCTTCAAGGCTGAAAAGCGGCTCATTTATCGCCTGTTGAAGCCCTGACTGTGTATATAGCGCTTATTTAACTTAACTTTGGTCAGACTGTGAATGAATTCGTATTGCATCGCTCTCTACACTATACCTCGGTAGGTAGTGGACTATCAGGATTTAAGAAAGATTTGAAGGAAGTGTCTATATTTTTTCAGAGCTTCTTCTCAAGGGCTACATTTTTAAAGTTGCACTGAGCAAACGGTTAGATGACAAGCATCCTCTCGCCTGCCTGTTTACTGGTGAGGGTTACTGATTACCCGTGGGCTGCTTGTGTTGGAACACAAGCCTGTTAATGTGTATCGGACAGGTGAATTGTTAAGCTTTGGTTGTGCAATGACTATCATTCTCTACTCTCTCACTGATTCAAGTGGTGTACTATTATCCAGTGGATGAAAGCTCGCTAGTTGCTTTAAAAAAACAAAAGGAGAAAAACTAATGCTAATAATTTATTATTTAAAAAATGAGACACTTTGTTGTGATGTTACGGCATCTGTTTGGTTTTGTTTTTTTACTTGTTTCTGAGCAGGTAACGCTTCAGTCTGTGGGATTTTTATTATGTTTCCAAATGGTGCACTTTGTGGGAATGCCTGTTATGTGCAGTGACATGTTGCAGAATTCTATGCATGAAGCATCAAAACCTGTGACTGGCATCCTGTTATTTAAGGGCTACGTAGTAGACTTTGATAAACCAAACCACCGTTTTGCTCTTCAGATCTGGTAGAGTCAGCGTTTCCCTGAGCTCATTGGTGGTTTTGAGCTGCTGACTCGGCAGTAAACAACAACGGCTTCATAGAGCTTTGTGTGTGTTTCCTAATGCAGGCTTTCCCAGTTTGGCTACATGACTGTGAGGACAATAAAAACAAAATGTGTACAGTAAATGACTTTGATGAAATTGCCAAATGATTCCTGATGCTACATCAGATTGATGCTTAAAGAAATTGACTCTGATTGGCATGCCGACGTGTAAAGGTCAAACTTAATTGTATTTATGTTTATTTATAAAAAGCTCTAATCTGCTTTGTGAACTACACCCACGTGGTGTGGTAATGTCTTTCAGGTTTAGGTGAACTATTGTGTCAGACTTTATAATTACAGTGTGAGGTCACAGAAACGAGCACCCTCGCTGCAGAGACAATCTTTGGATTTTTTTTAAGCTGGCAGTGGCTCTCTCGGGTTCAGATGGTGTTGTCTATAAAAGGCGGCTCATGTTGATGTCATGTTCCTGTTTTTTGCTGGCTCGTTACTTAATTTGTTGGCGTCATGGGAGCACTGCACCTCACAGCTTGCTCTCTGACTCAAAGATAGTTGTTTTGATCTTTGCATGGAAATAACTTTTCATAAAGCATCCTGGGAAATAAAACATGAATCTTTGTGGAATCTCTGTGTTTCTGTGGTTCAGCTGACTCTGAACTCCTTTTATCACGCAGATAAACTTGCAGCCACTTTATTAGGTACACCTGCTCAACAGCATGTAGACGTGATCAAGATGACCTGCTGAAGTTCAAACCGAGCATCAAAACGGAGAAGAAAGGTGATTTAAGTGACTTTGAATGTGGGTTGGTTGTTGGTGCCAGACAGGCTGGTCTGAATATTTCAGAAACTGCTGATCTGCTGGCATTTTAACACAACCATCTCTATGGTTTACAGAGAATTGCCAAAGAAGAGTGAGCAACAGTTCTTTGGGTGACAATACCTTGTAGATGTCAGAGTTCATAGGAGAATAGCCAGACTACTTCAAGCTCAAAGGAAGCATACAGTAACTCGCATAACATCACTCTAAATGTTTTCATCAATTAGGTGTCTGTAGGGGTAAATTAAGACTCTAAACAACATACTTAAAGCATTAAGAACTCTGATAAAGTTACTAACATTTAGAATCGACTAGTTCATTACTAATAAACTGCTCCCTGAAGGTTATTTAAAGGTTCCACTTAAATGTGTTTTATAAAATGTTCCTTTAAGGTTCTTTAAAAGTTGAAAATGACCACATTCAGAGAAGCTTTGGAAAATGTCGCCTCAGGGTTCCCTAAAGGTTCTGAGAATCCTAGCAGATTTTTTTTAAAAGCTGCAAACACACTTCAAAGAACCATTATCCAGTCTTCCATGAAGGTTCTCTAAAGGTTTTACACAACATAAGCTTTGATGAATGTTATGAATGGCTTCAAAAACATTCATGAAATGTCCCCTAAAGGTTACTTTTACTAGTTCAAATGAAACAGAAAGTGCAAAATCTATGAAAAGACTGTCAGTAGAAATGTTACTGTGCTACTGCACTGGACAAAACAACCATATAACCAGTTTGATGGACCACGACACAGTTAACACTGTTGCAATATCTTTATTATTTAAGTACTGATGGACATGTTAAAAATATTCTTTCATATATTTTCCATGGTGCTGTTATCTGCTAAAAGTATATAAACCTATGGCATTTACAAACATAGAACCAACTGTTCAGAACATTTAAAAAACACTAAATTGTGAAAGCTACAAGAAGCTACAGTGAACTAACAATCGTGCAAATCTACACGAGTAAAGACCTACAGTTGACAAAATAAATAGTTGCAGTTTAACCTCAGTGGCTGATAGAAAGGCCAATAGAGCGATAATGGCGTGATGACTACAACATCAGATATTTTATATCTGAACAGGCTTTGTAACATGCTGGTATGAAAAGCTGTGGGGAGTCCTGTAGCAAATGGCCTGTGTCATCGCAGTGTGTGAAATCACACCCTGCTCATTGTGACATCTATTTTGGTACTAACAGTTGATATAAAATGCTGTATTGTCACCGTGTTCCTGTGTTGGACAGCGTGTTGACTTGCAGACTACTCACCAAACTGTAATTGATTACTTTCAATTACATGGCAAATGCTAATAAATGCTGGTTCTAACATGAGGGCGCAAGTATTGGCTATAACCCACCATTTAGGCTGCAATTCAAGAGCTAGCCCAAGAGGGTTTGTCTATTAAGTCAGGACATCCAATTATAATGTATTTGTGAAGACTACTTGTAAACAATGGAGGAATGTATGGATTGGGTGAGAGACATCCGTCATTAAACAATTGAGGGTGCTGCTTAATAATCAAAGGGTCATCAAAGGCCTGAACACAAAGTAAAGAAAGTCTTTTTTCAGTACTTCCTGCCTCCATGTGATTCACAATCATCCATACATCTTCGGTTTTGCGCCTCGCTGATGCTGAAGAGGATCATTCTCCTCAGCTTCTTTTAAAGTTCCTGGCTACATGGTTGGGGAATCTCAGACATATTCCTTAGTGCTGCTTGGAGGGCCTGAGCGGGTACTGCCGATGGCTGGGTACTTGGACACTTGCTTCTTCCTTGGACAAGAAGCAGCCAACATGGCCCCACCTAAGACATCTAGGAGAGAACCGCCCCACGCGATGAAGATGGCCGCACCAAACTCAAACCTGGAAAGACAAGGCAACCCCAATCCTCAGCTTCAATATTACGAACAAAGGCAAAACTGATGTGTTAATAAAGTAACCTGCACTGGTGTCATTTATGCAGTTGTTATGTTTCAAAAGCAAGTAGTGCATCAATGCAAAGAGAGTAAGAGAAAGAACATATAGTATGAAAATAGCATTAAATCACAAGATTGGCGTTTTTAAGGGTTTTTTTAAGGGATAATAGACATGGACTGTCCCCAGAGCTCTATAAGCCGGAGTGAGAGATAAAAAAAACAAACCTTTTCTACTATGAGCCTCATTCACCCAGTAGCATAAACACAGATTTAGTTTGAGCTGATCAGATGACATCCAGATTTTTATGTCACATAACTAGCTTATCACTGCTGTAAAAGAATAAAATGCACTGTTCTCTCACACCAGTTTTAGCTACAGTACTAAAGGAAAAACAATTTTTATGCATAATAATACATAAATAATACATAAATCATAATAACAGTAAAACAGAAAAAAAGAAGAAATGGGTGCTTTTAGATTGCTTACTTGGTGTTGACTGGAGTGTAGGGATTATAGAAAGCCCTGATGACATTGTGAGCAAACCAGGAGCACGCTACGATAGCACACAGCCCTGCAAGATCAAAAGTCGATCAACACATCGTCAAAGCCAGAGAAAGCCCAGCCAGGCTTTTATTCCCTTTATACAGTCACCAGGCGGCTAGCTATTGACTCCAGAACAATTAGCTTTTAGTGTTTCTGTTCTCTTCAGAGCCAGTTAGAGCTCTGATCTTAGATTCAGTGCCAGGATTCATTCATTCTAATGACCTCTGGAGGGCCAGAGAAGATCAGTGGGTAGAAAGCTTTTTGGAGTGGGGATCAAACCTCCTCCCACCTACTGTATGATGTGCAGGACAGCTAGGCAATTGTGCTTTGATGGAATTACATAAATGGATTCCATTATTTATTGGATCACAGGAAGCTATTACACTGAATGTGTATGTTTTATACAATATAGTGATGAAATACTTACAAACACAAATCAGTGACAATCATCCCTTTTAAATATATTTGGAAAGGAAGACAACAATATTAGCATGTTCTTCCAGCAAGCTCGTGTTGAGTGTTGCTTTGAGTTATTGTAACATATCTACTATTTGTAATGCTTCACGTCAACCAGGACATGGATGGAAAGGTAAATGTTAAAATATAGTTTTTCGCTGAACATTAACTATAATAGTGTCATTCATTTCTTGGTGCAAAAACAAACGTCTGGGTTTAAACGGGCTATTTTACAATTAGCCGTCTCATATGGTAGCTAGCAAAGCTGCAGTACGTTATCTGGAAAGCTAATTCAAAGCTAATTCACCACACATTCACCAAATATCCAACAACTGTCTTCACGAATATTAGCATGCTCTTCACAAATATTAGCATGCTAACTGGCTAAACCAAGATAGTTAATATGGTAAAGACTCTACGTTAAAAATATTTAAACGTTGTAAAAAGTACACTTTTTCCTGATCAGATGTGTTTCACAAGGTTCTGTAAATAGCTTTAATAACTGACACATGTGCTAAAGCTCAGAAAACACAACAGCAAGCTTTTAAGATAAAGATTTAAGGAATAAAATTAGCAAGTCGTCTGCATTATTGGTAATGCCAAAGTACTCTGAAGATTTATTTTTCTCATCAGGTAATGCTGTAGCATGACAGATTACTTTTTATTGGAGGTAATCTTATAATGTAACAAGATATTTTTCAAAGCTAAATTAGCCTGAACAACATCATTGTATTACCATACATGACCCTATGTGAAAACCTTTGGATGATATAACATTTTGACAGTTTAAATCTTACACCAATCAGTCATATATATCTATATACCTATATTATTATATTATTGCTAATATATATTTTGTAATATATCTATATCATGGCTAAAGCACTTCTGGATGGATGCAAACTGCATTTTGTTGCCTTGTACTTGTGACATGTGCAATGACAATAAAGTTGAATTCTATTCTGTTCTATTCTATTCACTGGTCTTTGCCAAATTAGGTTCTTTGGTAAGCTCCCTCACCTCCCACTAACAGGATGATGCCTCCTGTCATGGCAATGCGGGCCTTGCGTAGTCTGTCACTTCCTCCACAGGTGGTGCACTTCATTCCCATGCAGGCTACACCCAGACCTGCAATGGAAACAATGATGCCAACTATCATCAGGGCACGTGTGGCCTGGAGCGAACCTGGAGCAGAGGAAGAGAAAGAAAGGCAACAGAAAACGATGAAGCAGAGGAAATGTAACAGAACAGTGTGTTGTTGGGAGCCTGAGAATAAATGACCTTTTGTGTTGTGGAATGTGGGTGTGCATTTTAAGAAAATAATTTGTTTTGTTTCATACAGTAATGTCTAAAAAAGAAAAACTAAACTAAAATGAGACCATTTATAATAATCCTGTTATTAAAGTGCAAATGAGGAGTCACAAAACAGAACATAATAAAGACTAACAAACAGCCTCCAACATATCAAGGAGGCTTTATGTGGCTGTCCAGGTTGTGAATTACATTTGCATTAGCCTGTGAAGACATTTTAATGTGAGCTTTTCCTGGAAGGGAAACCATGGGATACACATGAGCACACATAAACAGTATGAAGGAACACATCTTACACCCTCGAATGTCTTCCCTTTGAGGAGGCCTGTGGAAACATTGCTGTCATGATTCTCATCTGTCAGTGCCCCCCCCCCCACACACACACACACACTATAAACCTATCACAGGGTGAGACCCCTTTTGCCTCTCCCCCCTGTCCACCTACGGTAGAACCAGTCTGTGCCAGTCTAGGCCATCCCTGCTCTGCCCAAACAAACAAAACCTTTTGCAGTGAGGGAGTGATGGGTGGAGAGAGGCAGGGGAGAGGAGGATGCAGAAACAGAATATAAATCAGTGGGAAATGCCAAGCAACAGGGTCATTATACAGTAAAATGAGAGCAGAGAAGGATACACTGTATCCTGGCTTGGAGTGTCTGCTGTTTCACATATGCTAATAATGTTTGGCCGTGTGATTACACTCTACAATGGGACGCTTGTAGGACACTGTAGCTTTTCTTGTTCTCAAAAAAAATAACAGCTAAATTATCTCATAATAAATAAAGTTGTATACCTTTTATACACCATGTACAATGATAGATTTTGTATAAGGCCATTATGCATTTGGTTAGCTCTGTTTTTATCTTATAGGTTGCGGTGGGTGGCTGTAGCTCAGGAGGGAGGTAGAGCAGGTGCTCTGCTGATTGGAAGGTTCATGGTTTGATCCCTGACTCTCCAAGCCTGCATGCCAGTGAAGGCCGCTAACCCCAAGTTGTTCTCTGTCACAGTGTTCACATAAGATGCACATGTGTTTTCTATGCACATAAGAGCACAGAAAACAGTGAATGAGTGAACACTGAGTGCTCCAGGAGAGTAGAAAAGTGCTATATAAGAATCAGAGAATTTATCCTCTGGTATTTTATTGTGTAGGGTGTTTATCCTGAAAGGTGTCTTAGAGATAACATTTTAATAACATAGTAAATGGTAAAAATGGTAAATGGCCTGTATTTGTATAGCGCTTTACGCTTTAGTAAACCAATTCAGGCCACTTTTCTCAGTGTTGGTATAATTAGACAAACCATTTTTCTTTCTCTTTCTTTCTTTTTTGTTGTTGTTGTTTTGTTGTTGTTTTGTTTTTGTTTTGTTTTTGTTTTGTTTTTGTTTTGTTTTTTTGTTTTTTGTTTTTTTTTGGGGGGGGGGGGGCGACCTCAAAAACCGATTCAGAGACAGATACAGAGAACAGCCTGAGGCCATCATCATTTCAGCTAATACAGCATGACAACATTACAACAAACCACTGAAGTGGGCCAACACACACCCATCACGCACAGCTTTAGTATCCACAGTGCGTTATCCTTCATTTAAGAATGTGTCCTGTACTAACTATAACAGCAGATGTGAAAAAGTTTAAATTTTTCATCATCATCAGTAAAGAAGCAGCACTGTCTGTCAGTTTTTTGCTTGTTTTTTCTTTTTGTAGCCAGCTTACAAACAGAGGTCACGGCTCTTCCTGTGAGTTTGAAGATATCGAGTATTTAAATCATTTTTTTCTGTACTTGTTCTTGTGAAGCTACAGTTGAGGTATGAAAGAGATTATTTTGGCAGCAGCCACTCCTGCACTGTTTGCACCATACGTGATATTCTACAGCTGGGGTGTCGGACTCAGTTTCACAAAGAGACACACTGGGAATTAAAAATGTAATTCATAACTGTAATAAATAAATAAAAAAAAAAAAAAATCCCCTCATTATATCAGTAATTAACATTCTTCTTATATACAATTGGAGTCACATCCATTTATTCGACATTAAAGTCAACATGTGAATACAAAAACTTGATATGACAACTATATTCAAAAATAAAATAGAAATTGGATCATGTATTTTACGTGTATCATAGCGCATGCCTTTCAGTGTGAAAAACCTTTAAATTTATTGTTTTGTGACCTAAACCACCTGGAAGATTTGCTTAAAATTAGCAGCTGGCTGGATTTGGCCCTCCAGCCATGAGTTTGACCACATGTGTTCTAACAAGGTGACGCAGGGCTCAGGTTCATTCCTGGAGCAAATGGCATGTGGTTAAAAAAGGTTTTCCTAGAATGTGCCAGTGTGTTGTTTCCTTTTAAAAGTTAAAGTCATTTTCCTCTTTTTTAAACTTTCCATATAAAATGGTGACTAGACAAGACAATAAACAAGGACTACTTAATAATGATTTGTGATGAGCAGGTTGCACCTGCAGGAACTAAACCTGTTCAGTGGTTTTTTAAACCAAGGGGGTAAAAATGCGCCACTTACTGTCGAGCTGAAGGATGGAGTCGTAGATTTTACACTGGAGCTGCCCGGTACTTTGGAAAGCGCAGGACATCCAGAGTCCCTGGTACATGGCTACAGCTGTGATGATGTTGTCTCCGATGTACGCGGACATCTTCCACTGCGGCAGGATAGTCCCGATGATCAGACCGACAATACCTATTAATGATAGGAAAAATCCCAGCAGCTGGATCCCGGAGTTGGCCATGCTCTTAATGAACCTCTAACAGGATCCGGAGTTCGTTTCACTTTGCTCGAGTTACAGAACTTCTAAAGTGTCTGTTCTTATTAGTCAGGAAATGATGCAAAAGTCGCAGGTAGTGTCCGTGTCCGTGCAGAAGTGTGTGGCGGGGGTCTTTAGTTGGGGATGGGCATCTAAGTTGCTGGTGATGATTGAAGTGGGTGTGTAATTATCATGCCCGCTGATGCATGGAGTCGCAGTTTTCTGTGGTCTGCTGGGAAATGCCCCCACCGCTTCCAGCAAAGCCACAGGTCGTCTTTCCCCCCGACAATTCGTCTCTGTGAATTCCTGCGCTGTTCAGCTGCCATCACTCAGGATGAGTAGTCTGAAGTCAACGTTAGTTTTGTTTTGTTTTTTTGTTTTTTTAAACCTAACTTCTCAAAAGTTTTTCTGTGGTAACGTATGAGACTGAAAGGGCATATTGAAGCGTCAAATAACATAAAAAACACTGTTGAACATTTTCTAAGAAAGTTATTAAAGATCAAAACAGGAATAAATATGTGACAGGCTGCTGAATGTGCTCTTTCTGCTTATGTATATCAGTGTGTGCAGGTGTATGTTGGAGACACAATTTGATGATATGACTCAAACCTATAGTAAGTTTAACTGTAAGAGTTAAATGTACCTTTGTAAATGGCCTGTATTTATATAGCGCTTTTACTAGTCCCTAAGGACCCCAAAGCGCTTTACACATCCAGTCATCCACCCATTCACACACTGGTGATGGCAAGCTCCATTGTAGCCACAGCCACCCTGGGGCGCACTGACAGAGGCGAGGCTGCCGGACACTGGCGCCACCGGGCCCTCTGACCACCAGTAGGCAAAGAG
>NW_024582640.1:570332-574841 GCF_018398535.1 Haplochromis burtoni | reverse complement strand
CGTTTAATCACAACTCATATCACCACAAAAGCTGAAAATTAAGTATTTTCCTTAAATTTACATGACTTCCCTTTGATTTTTAATCTTGTTTACGCGATTCTCCATCGACAGCTTTGACTTCCAAATTAACTTCTTTCCTACTTACAGTGAGATAGAAGCTTATCACAGCAGGTAGCTGTACACGATTGCCCCAGATGTCCTCACTGACACAGCCCCAAAGGGATTTGTGTTTCCTGCTGGAATCAAACCTTTTACTTGTTAAACTAATGTGTTCAACACCACGCTAATGAGGTCAGGATTGAAAAGAAGCTAAAAAAAAAAAAAGGAGGAATAACCAGTAGGTTAAGAATATAAAAAGAAGAAAGTCCACAAGGGGCAGTTTCATACGAAAAAGGAAAATTCATCGAAACAGAAGAATATCTAATCAGAAAAGTTAGCAGAAGAGCATGCACTTCATGTTTGGCGAACTTCTCAGGACTTTTGTAGCCTCACATGTTAAAGATAATTACTAATGCAATTATAATAAGTAATGAAAAAATCATACATATAAAAAACATTAAAAACTGGCCTTTTAATTACTTCCAACAATGGCCAATCCAAACTTTGGACTCAAATAATGTCACAAATGTACATTTATTAAATTTCAAAAAACTTTTCATGGGGGTTCTTAATAATATATCATAATATATTTATTCTCTTAGGTCCACTTAACATACCAGTTTTAGCCACTTCCTTTTGTGAATGGACAGAAACCAAGAGACAATAGCACGTATTGTCCGGGTCAGATGTCAGGGTCAGCACTGCAGTGTGTATGACTTCAAGCTGGGGATAAACAATAGCCCTACAGTAAAGGGAAAGGAAGTAATAACCCATAAGCCTGGAGGAAGTTATTCCCACTGCCAGGTTAATGGGAATGTGCTCACCTACTGGCTGGATTACCTATTTAAGATGTAATGAGGCTTTTCAGATTGCTCTCGCAGCTCTGTTACCCCCCTTACTCGGCCTTCCTCTGAACTTTACATTTTGTCACGTTCTCGCCCTTTCTGCCCACTTTAAACCACCTCATAACTCTTTTCTTCTCTACTGTATCCTGGCCTCAGGGCTCTGCTGTTAAGACCACCAAATGCTTCACTGTTGCTGGGGAGGAATGAACACATAAGGAATCTCTCTTTTTCTCTCTTCTATACAGTAGAAGCTGATGATGAGGAGGAGGATGAGGCAGGAGGTTTTTAGGGGTGGAAGACAAACATCTGAAAAAGGTGAGCGCTGGGTGATACGTGGAAGAGGAAGATGAGCGGGAAGACGGTTAGGGGCTCAGCACTAGCAGTGCTGTTGCTACTGGTAACCTGATTTATATGATGTCCTCTTGGCTGCTTTTCCACCCAGGTCTTGGACTGCAAAGAACAAAAAATAAAAGGAAGAACATTGCTCTTTCCACCCCTCTTCTCTATCTCCTCCTTTCTCTTTTACTACTTTCTTTTTTTAAAAGCGTAAACACACATTCGTCTTGCCGGTTTAGCTGTTGCTCAAAGCTCAATAGGAGGTGAAGAAGAAAACAGCTAAATCAGACCAACAAGGGGCACTAACAACATTCTCTCAGGGGCCCTCCCTCCTGTTACTGAGGCCTTGCTTGGGTCTGAAGTGAGCAAGTGGAGTGCAAATCCCATGATTAAACTCTAAGTGCCCTTGGAAGTCACTGAGGCATTAGCAATAAAACACAGTGGGCCCACAGCTTTTCCCTGAAAGGCTCTCAGTGCATAAATGAGGGGATGGCGCCTGTCTCTACATGTCCCCTCTCTTCTCCACCTTCAGTTTCCTTATACAAGAAGTCTCGGCTTTTGTGCAACAGCAGGACAGGACAAATAGATTGTGTTCTTGGTCTTGTGGACTTCTATTTTGTCTTCCCTTGTAGGTAGCACGACATGAAAGAGACACTGTTTTCTCTTAGGAGCTTTGGCAAGTGCTGCATTCTTAACAGAAACATTTTCAGACAGTTATCTGCATGATGTACAGAGCCTTATCAGCAGGAGGATTTGAAGAAGAGGGGCATCCTTTTTTCAGTTTTACATCTCTCCTGTGCATTTTAGGTAGAACACATACGTGGTCACTGTTAACTGTGTAATGTGTGCACTAAAGTTTGGAAAAGTTCTTGACAATGAATGACAATTGAATGATTAGAAAGCTAGATTAGTTTGTCTTTAAACTGTACTTGCAAGATCCAGAATGTGCTGATTTTCTAAAAGTACACACTGCTATATGAAAACTGTAAGCTGTGTTTCCAGTGGGTTTTGCCTTTATTTTATTACTACAAATATACTACAACAAATTTCAGGAGAAGTTAACTGAAGGGCATTCTGATACTAAAACTGAATCCAACAGGCTAAAACCTTCTCAACTGCCAAATCTTAGTCAGCACGACCATGAATTTAAAACCGACTCTAACATATTTTTAGTTGAGGTCATATTGGCACCAGTACAACAACAAAAAAAGCTATGCTGAGTTGGGACTGTGGACTGAGCAAACGCTCCTGTTAAAGTGGAACTAACTCTATACTCAAGTCAAGTTTATAGCCTCTACACTTCACTTTATTCCTTTACAGAATATGTCTTGTTGACTGTGGAGATGAGTCTCAGTTTTAAAAGGTTTTTTTAAAGGCACATTCTTATTGAATATGATTACAGTAGTTCAACTTGAAAGTAACTAAAACTTGATTATCAAACAATCTGTCCAAAACTGAATTAGTAGGACGTCTCTAAGGAGACATGCATTGGAAAACTGCTTAACTAACATTATCTCAACAATAATCATTAGTTGTTGGTTTAACCCTCATCCATCTGTCATATATATATATGTATGTGTGGGGTCCATGGGGGCGTTTGCTGTGAGAAGCAAAATAATAACAAAAGCAAAACTTATTTCTTCCCAAAGCATCATTGATAATGCAACTAATGTCATTAGTTTTGCCCATTATGCAAAATGAAAATATATTTAATGCAACTTGCAGCTTTTTATCAGGCAATGTTACCACTTCTGTGGTTTTCTGTCATTTTAAATATGTTTGTGATTTATATGATGAACCAGTTGAGGTAATTTTGACCCCAATATTAAATAACTGAAATAACCACAGAAATTAGCAAAATAAACACCAGGCAACGCACATATGTAATCTTGGTCCTGGGTCTGTCCTGGAGCTGTCTCACCACCTCCTGGGACATGGCCAAAACATCTCACCCAGGAGGCATCCTGTGCAGATGGCCATACCACCTCAACTGGCTCCTTTCTATGTGGAGTAGAAGTGGCTCTACTCTACTCTGAGTCCCAAACGACCAAACTCCTAACCCTCGCCTACTGCCCCAGTGCAAGCTAGAAGTCATGACTTGACAAAGCCAACGGAACCACATCATTTGTCTGCAAATATTGTGAACAGAGTTTTTATTTTCTGTGGCTGTAAAGGGACAAGAAACAACCTAATTAGACTAAAGCTAGCCAGACGGAACAGGCAGTTGTAGTATTTTCCGCATGCTATGCTAGCAATGAAAAAAGGAGCAAATAGTTTCAACCTTCCTGTCTGTGAATCAGGGGCAAAGGAAACTCTTTGGTTAACTAGATCTTCCAACAGAGTACTTGTCAGTCAGCAGGTGGAGGTTTCCTAACTCCTAGAAAGGTCATTGCTGCTCAGAGTAAACATGCAATGTAGCAGTATCTGCTCTCCTTTTCATGTGTGGTATGACCGAGGCATGCTGCAGCTCTCACAGGTACAGTAGATCCAGCATTGTCTCCCACTTCCCATCCAGGTAATGAAGTCAGCAATGAAGTCTTTCTTTTTTTAAAAACGACTGTCAGTGTGCACCTAGTCCCCTGGACACGGTGTGTTAATTTAGAGACCATGACAAATATTAAGTAAACAAATACTTCCGTTTATTAAAACTGCAGAGGTGGAATTGGGTGCTTTCAACTGGGGTCCCCTGGCACCTGAAAACATTTGTATTTGTAAAAAGCACTAAGCAAAGCAGGAATAGAAAACAATGATTTCACGGCACTGACAAAGTCATAAAAATCGGAATGATAGAAAAAAAACAAGTTTTTACAAAAATATACCTGTAGGGTTTGGGGTGTATGGACCCCAGTGATTCGGATTAGGGCTAAAGAAATATGATAAAATAGTTAAACTCGTTGTATCTAACCCTTCCTCCCTTCCTTCCACAGAGAACATAATAAACTGAGCATTCTGTATTTTCTATAAATATGTTTTCCTTTTTTATCTAATCTTATGAACCTTTAGAATATTAAAAGTATTAAAGTGATACTCTTTCTCTTCACCAACATAAACTAGTCATACATTTCTGGTTAAGGTAAATAAAAAATACAGAAATGATCATTAATGCTGGAGAAATTATTTAAACACTACAGAGTCAAGTGTACTTATTTGGGTTTTAGGAAAATTGCACTGTGTTAAAAGCATAGTTTGCACCATTCATAAGTACAGAGCACATATATATATCTTAATG